>NC_084796.1:126674317-126689317 GCF_963169125.1 Humulus lupulus | reverse complement strand
ACAGCTGTAGATATCAGTATTTTGAGAATACGCCTTCAAGACCAATGGTTAACGATGGCTCTGATGGGTGGTTTTGCTAGAATAGGGAATAATGAGATCACTGTTTTAGTAAATGATGCGGAGAAGGGTAGTGACATTGATCCACAAGAAGCTCAGCAAACTCTTGAAATAGCGGAAGTTAACTTGAGTAAAGCTGAAGGCAAGAGACAAACAATTGAGGCAAATCTAGCTCTCAGACGAGCTAGGTCACGAGCAGAGGCTATCAATATGATGTCGTAACTAGTTAGTGTGTCCGAATAAACAAAATAAGGTGTATAAACAGAAGTTCTGTTTATACACCTTACTTTTGCTTATGACGATTCAAATTAAAATCGAATAAGAATCAAATCCAATATCAAATCCAATAAAAATAAAGTAGAATCAAATTCTAATGCAATGAACTAATTTGAAATTAGAAAATTCAATAGAGTAGGATAAAAAATATACAAAATCAATAAAAGCGAATGAGTATAAAATCTCATTATATACAAGTGACGTTGCTATCTAATAAGTTCTACCTACTATTGGATTTGAACCAATGACTCCCGCCGTATGAAAGCAATACTCTAACCACTGAGTTAAGTAGGTCTTTCATCCTCATAAAACAAAATAAAAACAAAAGGGGACCTATCCCATCGATGGATTATAAATTGAATATTACTTATAAGCAATACCAATCAAAGAGCTATCTTGACAAGAAATTATCTACATGATAAAATATGTATCACAAGCATAAGGGCTATAGCTCAGTTGGTAGAGCACCTCGTTTACACGCGCGCCAATGTTTTTCAGAGGAGTCCATCGTGTAATTAAAAGATTTGATCTTATTGAGCAATGGATGTCTTACTCTATGCTTTTGGGAAACAAAAGAAGAGAACAATAGCCTTACAAATGGTTTGGTCCGATTTGGGCGCCTAAACAGATGCCAAGACAGAACCCATCATTGATTTGCGATACTGATAAGGTGAATATTATATTTATTCAATGCTAAGCCTAATGAGTATAAGGACCTCAACAAAATTATCTTTTCGTTCTATCTTATGAACTTTAAGGTGTATAAAGTTTCATATTTGATTCAAGCAGAGGGATAGAAACTCCATTTAACTTAAGTTGATCTATAGGCCAAAAGCAGATCTACGTCAGGATAATCCTTCTTTGAAACACTTTGGTAGTGCTCCTAGATTGGAATGCACATAATGAATCAGAGCACGTGGAGCCATCTTTTATTTTCTTTTTATTTTTCTATCAAAAAAAATATGGTAGACTAACCGATATTTATATCGGTTAACGAAAGAGCCTAATGCAAAAAAAAAACATGTTGGGTCTTTGAAACAGTTCAAATCATTTTGATAATAAAAAGTTTGGTCTGTTTTACCGAGAAGGTCTATGGTTCGAGTCCGTATAGCCCTATAAAATAGAATATTTGTAATATATACAATTATTTTATCTCGAGATAATATTGAAAGATAAGATTGAATCTATTCTATCTTATCTAATCTAAATACGCTAAAAATTAGAAAAAAAAAATCAATTTGTAAATCCTTTATTTAATATTTAATTCTTTAGAGATAATCTGAAAAGTAGCGAATTTGTATAATATATACTTCGATTTATTCTATTTATTTTCTTTTTATATCAATAGAAAATAAAAATAAAATTGAAGTAAATGGAATAGAAATGAAATTCTAGTGGATATAGAGAATCTTGAAACAAAACATATACCGCAACAAACAACCGAAATTAAGCGATTCGATCAAAATGAATGGTTATTTTGACTAAACAGTTATGGATGACTTGACAATTAAGTCCAATTTGGATTGACTAATCTGGTATATTTTCCACATTAATGGGAGTACGTCTATGTTTCTGCTTTACGAATATGATATTTTCTGGGCATTTATGATAATATCAAGTGTTATTCCTATTTTGGCATTTCTAATTTCCGGAGTTTTAGCCCCAATTAGAAAAGGACCAGAAAAACTTTCTAGTTATGAATCGGGAGTAGAACCAATGGGGGATGCTTGGTTACAATTTCGAATCTGTTATTATATGTTTGCTCTAGTTTTTGTTGTTTTTGATGTTGAAACAGTTTTTCTTTATCCCTGGGCAATGAATTTCGATGTATTGGGGGTATCCAGATTTATAGAAGCTTTAATTTTCGTACTTATCCTAATTGTTAGTTCAATTTATGCATGGCGAAAAGGAGCATTGGAATGGTCTTAACTCTTGAATATTCATATGACAATAACAAAAATAAGATTGAGACATTTATGAATTCCATTATTGAGTTTCCCTTAGTTGATCGAACAACCCAAAATTCAGTCATTTCAACTACATCAAGCGACCTTTCAAATTGGTCAAGACTCTCCAGTTTATGGCCGCTTCTCTATGGTACCAGTTGTTGCTTTATTGAATTTGCTTCATTAATAGGTTCATGATTTGACTTTGATCGTTATGGACTGGTGCCAAGATCGAGTCCAAGACAGGCAAACCTAATTTTAACAGCGGGTACAGTAAAAATGAAAATGGCTCCTTCTTTAGTGAGATTATATGAACAAATGCCGGAACCAAAATATGTTATTGCTATGGGAGCCTGTAGAATAACAGGGGGGATGTTCAGTACTGATTCGTATAGTACTGTTCGGGGGGTCGATAAGCTAATTCTTGTGGATGTTTATTTGCCCGGATGTCCTCCTAAACCGGAGGCAGTTATAGATGCTATAACAAAACTTTGGAAGAAAATATCTCGAGAAATCTATGAAGATCGAATTCGATCTCAATAGGAGAATCGGTGTTTTACTACCAGCCACAAGTTTCGTGTTAGACGCAGTACTCATACTGCAAGTTATAATCAAGGATTACTGTACCAACCACCATCTACTTCAGAGATCCCGACTGAAAGATTTTTCAAATACAAAAGTTCAGTATCTTTCCACGAATTAGTGAATTAACGAAGATCTTTTTGTACAGAATAATAAACAGCGAATCAATCTTAAGAAATTTTATCGTACATGTGAAATATTTATTACTTAATAATACGTATATAAATAAAAAAACAAAAAATGCGGGAGAGAGAAAAAAGATGCAGGGTCGTTTGTCTGTTTGGTTAATCAAACATGGGCTAGTTCATAGATCTTTGGGTTTCGATTACCAAGGAATAGAGACTTTACAAATAAAGCCCGAGGATTGGCATTCCATTGCTGTCATTTTATATGTATATGGTTACAATTATCTACGTTCCCAATGTGCCTATGATGTAGCACCGGGCGGACTGTTAGCTAGTGTATATCATCTTACGAGAATAGAGTATGCTATAGATCAACCGGAAGAAGTATGCATAAACGTATTTGTTCCAAGGCAGAATCCTAGAATTCAGTCTGTTTTTTGGGTTTGGAAAAGCGCGGATTTTCAAGAAAGAGAATCTTATGATATGTTGGGAATCTATTATGATAATCATCCACGTCTGAAACGTATCTTCATGCCCGAAAGTTGGATAGGATGGCTTTTACGTAAGGATTATATTGCTCCTAATTTTTATGAAATACAAGATGCTCATTGAATAATCAGAAACTAATCTTCACTTTTCCAACTCTAGATATTCAAAGGGATGAAGTCTTTTTCACATATTATGGATAAGCTAAATAAAATGAATACAAAATAAAATAAAAAAAAGACAATACAGTTAGACAATTAGAGAGAATCATTACGAATTCCTATTTTGAAGATCCTTTTTGGGGATGAGTCGAGTCAATAGGATGAAACTAAACGAGTTCATAATGTCGAACTATAATATAACTATGTACCGCGCACATCATTTAGGTGGGCTCCGGAAAGTCGCATAGGACGAAATGAAGAATTAGAATAGTAAAAAAAAATAGAAATAAATGAAAGGGGATTAAATTCTATTTATACTATTTCTGAGATGAATCTTCGCTATTCGCACCCTTCAACTCCCCTAGACTAGACTTTTAGGTCTTTCAACCAAAAAATTTCCCTTTTTTTGATCTATGAAGTATTAACATTTTCTTTTCGTTTACATATTATACTTTATATACATTTTATATATTATACATATACTCTTTACTCATCTTTTACTATTCTAAAAAAAAATAGGGTACATCTCCAGATACTTAAGATGGATAAATATGTATCATGATTTATACTATGTATAGAATCTGTATGTGGACCTATATTAATTAATTTCTAGAATAGATAATCATACAAATCGCTCATGTGCCAGGAACCAGATTTGAACTGGTGACACGAGGATTTTCAGTCCTCTGCTCTACCAACTGAGCTATCCCAACCATTCATAATGCATCATCATCATTTTACTAGAGGACTTGGACTATGTCAATTAAAAAGACGAAAGGGGGATTACATTGTTAATTATTCAAATTGCACACTGGGATTCCTTATGTTCATTTGTAGGTCTTTCATATATATCACAAGGCTTGTGATAATAAAAAAAAGGCCGTTCAGGTCCGGTTGTAGAGTTATAATGAACGAGAAACATAACAAATTAGAAATCGCTAACGGAATGAGAGGATAAATAATTAGGGAATCTTTTGGCCTTTTTGGGGATAGAGGGACTTGAACCCTCACGATTTTTAAAGTCGACGGATTTTCCTCTTACTATAAATTTCATTGCTGTCGATATTGACATGTGGAATGGGACTCTATCTTTATTCTCGTCCGATTAATCAAGTCTTCAAAAAATCTATCAGATTTTGATGGAGTAAATGATTTGATTAATGAATATTCGATTCATTTTTCATGAAAATTCAAAGAAATACGGATTCGGGTTGTCATTAATCATTTGGAGATGGTATTTTAGTACGTATATACGTTTCTTCTTTATCCTTTCTGGAGTTTCGATGAAAGGATTCCATTATTAACGCAACGCAGCCAACTCCATTTGTTAGAACAGCTTCCATTGAGTCTCTGCACCTATCCCCTTTATTATTGCTTTCTGAATCCTTGTTTGTTTTCAGAAAACCGAATTTGGCTCAGGATTGCCCATTTTTTTGAATTCCAGGGTTTCTCTGAATTTGAAAGTTATCACTTTGTAGGTTTCCATACCAAGGCTCAATCCAATTAAGTCTGTAGCGTCTACCAATTTCGCCATATCCCCCTTTTTGTTTGTGATTCGGATCTAATTACGATACCATTTTCCTTTTTCTTTCATTTAGCTTATGAAAGAACTCTTGAATTCATTAGATAGTGGTTCGCATAGTGAAAATTGTTTCCTTCTATTTTGTTTTCTTGTCTATCTTCTTTCATCTCTCTTGGAACCTCATATTTGGTTCAATAAGAAAAGATTATATTCTGTCTGTATCCATAATTCAAAATAGATGGATACATACCACATATATATAGTATATATAATACTATCTTATAGATTATATTATACATATAATAGTATTTCATATAAGATAGTATTATTACACCTATATTATACTTAGACATATATTTGCCTATTTATAGCATATTTGGCATGCAATTTTGAATACTTGAACGGTCGATTCTTTATTCTTTTGTTTTCGTATTAGCTCTTATCTTTATTATTATGTATTAATATTCAATTATTCTATTAAGAAAATTAGAATTTAATAAGTTATACTTAGGAAAATCAACTAGGAAAAAAAAAAGAAGTTTGAATTTCAAATGTCATTTGAATAAAAAAAAACTTACTATCTAAATATTAGAAGAGTTAAGAATGAACAGTTAATAGCTAAGATCCCAGTAGTTTACTAAAGTCCTATGTGTATTCCAATTATGTTATACGATCCCGCTTAGCTCAGAGGTTAGAGCATCGCATTTGTAATGCGATGGTCATCGGTTCGACTCCGATAGCTAGCTTTTCTCCATATGTTTGATTTTTCTTTTTTACATAGTTTTTACTTTACATAGTTGGTAATGTGAAATCAAAGAAATTGAAAAGGCTTATTCCTCTTTTAAAAAAAGGTACTCATCTTCATCTATTAGCTCATAAGGACTTCCAATTATTTAAAATAATAGAATAGGAGGAGTTCGATTTATGTAGACCAAATCAATTAACAAAAGAACTTTCATTTTTTATTTTTATAGATTTTATAAATTCTATATTATATATAGATAATAATATAGAATATTAAGTTAAGGCCGGGATATTGATTACCATTCATCCAATTATTCTTTTGAATTACATATAGATAGGTTTATGAAATTTTATAAGGAGTCTTTATGTCGCGTTACAGAGGGCCTCGTTTCAAAAAAATACGTCGTCTGGGGGCTTTACCGGGATTAACTAGTAAAAAGCCTGGAGCTGTCAGTGATCTTCGAAACCAATTACGCCCCGGTAAAAAATCTCAATATCGTATTCGTTTAGAAGAAAAACAAAAATTGCGCTTTCATTATGGTCTTACAGAAGAACAATTACTTAAATACGTCCATATCGCCAGAAAAGCAAAAGGGTCAACAGGTCAGGTTTTACTACAATTACTTGAAATGCGGTTAGATAACATCCTTTTTAGATTAGGTATGGCTTCGACTATTTCTCAATCCTGCCGATTTGTTAACCATAGACATATTTTAGTTAATAATCGTATGGTAGATATACCAAGTTATCGCTGCAAACCCCGAGATATTATTACAGTGAGAGATGAACAAAAAAAATCTAAGTCTCTGGTTCAAAATTATCTTGATTCATTTGTCCGTGAGGAATTGCCAAAACATTTGACTCTTCACCCATTCCAATATCAAGGATCGGTCAATCAAATAATAGATAGTAAATGGGTCGATTTGAAAATAAATGAATTGCTTGTTGTCGAATATTATTCTCGTCAGACTTAAACCTAACTAGGGGGATTTTCATTCCTTGTCCATTACTTTCCAGTATTTTCCATACCACATCAAAGAAAGGTCTAACTGTTGGAATAATGGCGTCCATTGTTATTTGATTTGATATATTGCGGTCAATAACATCGGTGAATTGGGTGAAGGATACGGAAAGAGAGGGATTCGAACCCTCGGTAAACAAAAGCCTACATAGCAGTTCCAATGCTACGCCTTGAACCACTCGGCCATCTCTCCTACATAATGATTATGGTTTATAAATCGAGTAAATAGTGATTCATTCTTATTTTATTATTGGATAGGTGTATACACTCCATTTTTACTATAAAAAGAGAAAAACTTTGCCAAACCTTTATTCGAGGATGGGGGGGATAATTTTTTTGTGAAAAACTGTTCAAAACAATAAATAAAGGTATCTATTCATGTTTACAAAAACGGCATTCCCGACCTTTTTTCGAATATTTATATCGGATTAAATCACTAAATTGGAAACGAATGCACCGATTGATCTAGTTTTTTATACTATGTTTAATGGCTACCTTTAGATCATGATTCTATTTAGTTTAAACTATTATTCTATTTTCATAAAAATTCTCAAATTCCTTTCCAATTTTATACAATTTTAGATCTTTCAACAAGAAACCCTTACCCCATAGATTTATTCAAAATTCATGAAAGGCCCCAAGAATTTTTAGATTTAATTGTCTAGCGTATACCGTTATACACACAATACAAAACGGGCTGTTTTTCTATTTTCATTTGGATGAAATCTAATCTGCTTCAAATATTTCTTAGTTTTTATTGATTCCTGTCAAAAGGAATTAATTTGAGTAAATGTTTCATTTTAATGAGTCTGTTTTTATGTTATTTCGTACTGTAAAATGCCTTTGTTTGTGGGATTTTTTATTTTTTCACGAACGGTAATTAAAAGAAAGTATAGAATGAATTTTTGCCTATGTCTAGATCTCGAATAAATGGAAATTTTATTGATAAGACCTTTTCAATTGTAGCCAATATCTTATTACGAATAATTCCGACAACTTCGGGCAAGAAAGAGGCATTCGCCTATTATCGAGATGGTGCGATTTGATTATTATTTTATTTATTGAATTTAGTTATTTATTTTAGTTATTTATATCTTTTATTTTCTTATTCTTAGGATAAAGACGCATTATTATTATTTGGGATAGAAAGAAAAAAATTAGTAAAAAAAATCTACGCTTGTTGAAGGTGAAGTTTTGTAAATAAAACAAGCCCTTCTGTCGTGTATCCCCGATTAATGCAGCCTCAAATGCTTCAATCGTCGATTCTAGAGTATTGAGCGAAAGGTTAAGACCTATGGGTTAGGTCAAACCTACTCCCCTAGTACCAATAGGAGGCATAGAGGAAGAGGCACTACTACTAGGAATCAACAACACGAAAACTTTGTTATAAATTATCCCTTTCCTTATTAAGATCGGGGCAAACAAGAATGGTTGGGACAACAAACATCCATCTCGTTCATGTTTTGGATACCCGTATAATCATCTAAGACTGTTGAAGTGACTAATTCCTTAAAATTAAGAGGCGGTTAAGACAAAGAAATTGCTGGAGTCACCCTTTTTTTATCTAGTACTAACATACTTGATGTTAAGGAAAGATCTTTTCCAAGAAGGTTGGCTAGAGATTTCTTGTAAAAACACCAGCCCCGCTCAGTTTATAATGAGGATATTTCCATTTTTTTGACTCCATGTATTATTTTTATTATGTACATAAAGGAGGAGCCGTATGAGATGAAAATCTCATGTACGGTTCTGAAACGGAGATTTGTTGAATCGAATGACGATCGTAACAGATGTCGGCTCAATCCGAAGGAAATTATGCAGAAGCTTTACAGAATTATTATGAAGCTATGCGACGAGAAATTGATCCCTATGATCGAAGTTATATACTCTATAACATAGGCCTTATCCACACAAGAAATGGAGAACATATGAAAGCTTTGGAATATTATTTTCGTGCCCTAGAGCGAAATCCATTCTTACCACAAGCTTTTAATAATATGGCCGTGATCTGTCATTACGTGCGACTATCTCCACTATAGAAATAAAAAGCAAAAAGAAAAAAAGAGCGAATCTGTTAATAAATACTTGAAAAAAAATTGGTTTTCTACATATGTATCGTCTAAAACAACGATTTTTATCAGCTGTAGCAAAGAAATAAACTTCATAGAATTTGAAAAATGAATCTGAAGAAATAGGTATGCCTAGATACTTTATTCTATGGATAAGGGATCTAATTGATAGAGGAAGCACCGTAAAGATCAATTGGCGAGGTTTTGGGCCGATACAATAAGAACTGCTTATTTATGTCATGATATGACATAAAAGTTAGGAATCAACTTATGTAATAGAGTGGATCCCCTAAGGTATTGAGCAGCGGTGTAGGATCAGATCCCAAAGATAGTAAGCCTTTTCCTTCTTATAATTTTCTAAATTATAAAGGAAAGTCTTTTTCAAGGATTCTATATAAATTTATATATGAAACTGGGATAGTTACCTTTTTATAAAACTCTAATGATAGTGGAAATGCCTATACTTTATGAAGGTGGGAGAAAAGAGAAAACTGATTAAATTATTAACTAAATTAGTAAGCAAAATTCAAGTTTGAAACTCATAACCTCTTTCTTTTGGTTAACTCTAGAAAAAATGGGATAAATCCATGAAAAATCCCATTCACTTTGATAGAGGGACACCAAAAGAACTTGACTGCTGAGCCGTATGAGGTCGGAAACTCTCAAGTACGGTTCTAAGGGAAGGAATTTATCCGCCTATTCCGACCGGGGAGAACAAGCCATTCGGCAAGGAGATTCAGAAATTGCGAAGGCTTGGTTCGACCAAGCTACCGAATATTGGAAACAAGCACTAGCACTTACTCCTGGTAATTATATTGAAGCGTAGAATTGGTTGAAGATTACAAGGCGTTTCGAATAAGAACACTTTTTTATTATTATAACTAAATAGAATATTATTTAGTTTCGGATTTTTTTTCTATTTGTTATAATCATATATTTGTTATAATTAATTGATTGTTGTCTCTATCAGTCAAATAAAAGGATCATTTCTATGGGAAGAACCAATCACAAAATTTCATTATATCCCTTCTAAAATCGTTCTATTTCGTCTGATATTTTGTAGGGATAAACGATATACAGATAAAATAGAGAATATATATTCTTTTCTGCTATTAAAACTAATAAAAAATAAAAGAGACCTCCGAATGACTAAATAGCAATACTGGGATGTCTCTTAGTAAAACATAAAGTAGCTACCTGTAGGAACTTCGAATTGAGATATGAATACACTAGGTTACCCAAAAAGAAATTGGCATCAATTCAAAACCCAGAATAAAGTTTTATAAGATTAAAAAGGTCCGTTAAGTGCCTCACGACTATGTCATAATAGATCCGAACACTTGCCCCGGATCGACTTCCAGATCATAATTGCTCTAGTGAATAACTAAAGAAAATAGATAGATGGGAGATAGAAGATAAAAAACAACGTCTAAATATCTTTCAGAAGTTCACTAATTACTTAACTATTGGCGGGTATCTTTGTATGTGTTGTCCGGAAAGAGGAGGACTCAATGATTATTCGTTCGCCGGAACCAGAAGTTAAAATTTTGGTAGATAGGGATCCCATAAAAAATTCTTTCGAGGAATGGGTCAGACAGGGTCATTTCTCAAGAACAATAGCTAAGGGGCCTAATACTACCACTTGGATCTGGAACCTACACGCTGATGCTCACGATTTTGATAGCCATACCAGTGATTTTGAGGAGATCTCTCGAAAAGTATTTAGTGCCCATTTCGGTCAACTCTCCATCATTTTTCTTTGGCTGAGTGGTATGTATTTCCACAGTGCTCGTTTTTCCAATTATGAAGCATGGCTAAGCGATCCTACTCACATTGGACCTAGCGCTCAGGTAGTTTGGCCGATAGTGGGTCAAGAAATATTGAATGGTGATGTAGGCGGGGGTTTCCGAGGAATACAAATAACCTCTGGTTTTTTTCAGCTTTGGCGAGCATCTGGAATAACTAGTGAATTACAACTCTATTGTACTGCAATTGGAGCATTGGTTTTTGCATCCTTAATGCTTTTTTCCGGTTGGTTCCATTATCACAAAGCTACTCCAAAATTTGCTTGGTTCCAAGATGTAGAATCTATGTTGAATCACCATTTAGCAGGACTACTTGGACTTGGGTCTCTTTCTTGGGCGGGACATCAAGTACATGTATCTTTACCGATTAATCAATTTCTAAATGCTGGGATAGATCCTAAAGAGATTCCACTTCCTCATGAATTTATCTTGAATCGTGATCTTTTGGCTCAACTTTATCCCAGTTTTGCTGAGGGAGCAACCCCGTTTTTTGTAACGTCCTACGTTTTTGGGTACATTTAAACGACTCGGGTTGGGATTTTCCCCCGGGTTAAGAATATTATTTTAAATAATATTATATTTTGTTTGGAAGTATTCCATGAGTTATTGCTAGCCAAAATGTGAATTTTATGATTTTAAAAGTCAAGATAAGACTTTTGGTCCTGGACCGACACAAAAACCCTGATCGGGTAAAAATCTCGAAAAATAAAATGAAAAATCATGACAATTATATTTTGGGCATAAAATACATTCATAAAAGTTAAAGTTTGGTCAAAAATAATAAACCTAAAAGAAAATGGAAATTTTAAGGCATTTTGTGTTAAATGCCTAATTTTGCCGAAATGTGGAATTTTATTCCATGAATGGACCTTAGGTTAAATTTTATTATGTGATTAATTAAATTTAAATGTGAGAGACATTAAATTTAATTAATCAATGTTAAGTTTGGTGATTAAAACTTAATAAGAGTGAAAAAAGGTGTCAAAAGCCAATTTGGACTTTTCTTCTTATGAAACCTTTATTAACCTTTATAAAAAAAAATAAAAAAAAAAATTTAATGATCACATATATGGCAAAGAGTGGCCGGCCATGTTCTATTTTAGAGTGGTGTGAACCCAATTTTATAAAGTTTAACTCCCATTTTAATTAAGAAGTCAAGTGGGCAAGTGGGTAGAAAAGCACTCTCAAGTGTTTTGTGATATTTTGAAGAGTTGTGTGAGCCATTCTAACCCCCAAATCCGACCACTCTCCCTCCCTCATTCACTCTCATCTGATTTTTGAGGACTCTCTCAAGTGTTCTCTCCATTTTCAACCCCAAGAACACCAAAGAAACTTGGAAGCTAAGTCTTGGTCTAGGAAGGGTTTTCCCTAAGGTAAAGTTTCACTAATCTAGGTTTTTGTAAAGTTTTAAGCATAGAGTTTCAAATAGCTAATTAACTATGTTGTTGGGGGAAGTTGGTTAGGGTTTTTGAAAGGTTTTGGAGGAGCCAAAGCTAATAGGAAGGTCCAAACCTTAAGCAAGAACACCAAAGAGGTAAAAAGTTTACTTTTGATGATTTTGTTGTAGGGTTTTTAGTTTTAAGCATTATTTTGTATATTTAATGCTTAAAGTTTCTTGTTGGTGATGTAATAAGGTTATGGTAGTTGTTTAATAATTTTTATGATGCATGTGTATTGATTTTTGAAAATGGGAACCAAAACCCCCAAGGGTTTTGTAGGATACCCTAAAACAAAACATGTTTTAAGCTGTGACTTCCAAGGGGTCAAGCAGCCACTGTATATTGGTTTTGTAAAATTAAATTGTACTGTGATGTTGTTGAGATTGAGTATATAAAATTGAGCTTTTGAAACACTAAAAAATGTTTAGAAATGAGTAAGTTATGCTATTTCAAAGTTTAGGTAAAAAACAGTTTTTTCGTATTCTTATTTTCGGAACCAAGTTTGGACAGCCACTGTATAGGGAAAATGAACCCAGTTTTATCTAAAATTTTGTGGACATATTTCTGGCATAACCTATTAGTCCACTGTAAAATTTTGTAAGAAAATATTAAACGGTTTGAAAGTTATTAACTGTCAAAGTTTGGAAAAAATAAGGACTTGAAAATAAGGTCATTTTTACCTCATTGTTGGAAAATGATTTCACCAATAAAAAATGCTCATTTTGACCTAAGATTTTACGAAGACCTAAATGGCATAACAAAAATGGAATTGGGAAATTTTGGTAACAATTGGGTAAGTAAATTTCAAGTTATGAACTAACGAAGTATGTAGTTAAAAATGTGAAAAATAGGCTTTTTACACTTAGTGTAAAAATGAGATTTTGGAACATAAGGTAAAAAGTAAAATTTTGCTTATTTCAAGATATAAATTGGTAAGTCTTGAAACCATATCTTCACTAAAATTACCCATTTGAGTTTAAATGAATTATTTTTATTGAAGAGTTTTTATTCTTTCTAAAAATAAGAGATTTAATTTATTAATAGTTAATAAATTAAAAGAGGGTTTAAAACCCTATATTTTGAGAAAATAATTAAATGAATTATTTTTCTAGTAAGTAAAAATTGATTAATTGCTTTTGGAAAATTAATTAGTCAAGATGAGAAATTTATAACGGTTTTCCTAATTAAGACAAATTAGGCAATTTTCTTAAAACGGTTTTTAGATATTAAAACCTTAAGAAAAATAAAAGGGAAAAATTAAGAGTTTATTTTCATTAAAAATAATTAAGGAATTTATTAGTATTTTCTGGATATAATACCGGCTAAAATCTTACATATTTTAAGCGACTAGTCGAAAGTGCGGGTTAATAGCGATATCTTGAAAGAATAAGATTTTTAGCGGATTGTGGGAAAATACCATTGTGATACCCGAGCCTAGGTATCGAGACCTTAGGATAGGCCTCCCCGAGACTTAGGGTTTAGTCTCGAATATTTTTATGACTTTCCTTAATAGGTTTAATACCAAATAAGGATTTTAAATCCTTACAAATGACTTTTATTAAAATGACCAAACTGCCCAAAATAATAATAATGAATTATGAGTGCCATAATTAATCCGAGTATACTATATGGATAACTACAGTATTGGCTAAGCGTAACTGGACTGAACGTTGGAGGGTGAAAACTTGCTGAGCGCTAAGGACTCCAAGTAAGTCAACTTATATTGTATGGCTGCAACATGAAATGATTATTGTCTTGTATGTTAGTATAGGGATACATGCACATATATAGGCTGTCATAGAAAGTTGCTTAGAGACGTTAGTCTAGTGAGTGCTGATTTAGAAAATATGAACGGTAGAAGTCCGTCATATCCTAGAGGGTTGATCCCCGTCACACTGCTTGATTTTATTTATGTCCGGTTCATTACCGCGACGAGTGGCCATGAGATGAGGATAAGCTGGTTAAACCTAGGGGCGCCAAGATAAATGGGACCTAGGGGCCCTCATGCTTACTTAATCATTGGATGGTTAGAATCCGAGCAATTGCTCTGATAAGTTATTCTCGGATAGCAGCCGTGAATATTGGCCATTCAGTGAGAGTGCCTAGAGATACTAGGGGTTGCCAAGATTGAGTGAGGCTGAACACCCTAGGGGCAACTGCTCACCAGCACCACTGATTAACATAGAAGTCTCTGTAAAACCGTGTAAATTGGATTACACTCTTGAATAAGTAGCGATGCCCTAGGTAACACGATAGTTACCCTTGATGAGAATATTTATTGGCTAGATCTTAGTTTGGAGACTCGGTTCTCTTTTACAGATTAGCAATTATGTTGGAGGGCACGTACGCCTAAATTGTTGGAAATTGTCGAGCGTTGGTCTCGAATTATATGGTGATATAATATATCTACTTGCTCTGGGATTTTCTGAGTGCAGGTATATAATTGTTGATAAGATATAGTTGTGATATAATATATCTGCTTGCTCTGGGATTTTCTGAGAGCAGGGATATAATTGTTGATAAGATATAGTTGTGATATAATATATCTGCTTGTTCTGGGATTTTCTGAGTGCAGGATTTTTATCTAGATATGAATTAATTTATCCTTGGTTATCAGGCATGACCATAAGTTTGCCAGGACGCTTTAGCGTTCTTGAAATTGATTGTGTAGGGTCCGGATCCCTATTTCTCTACCTGCTTTGTTTGGAAATTGATCTTACTAAGCGTTTTCGCTTACCTAGTTGTTTCATGTTGTAGGTAAGGGCAA
>NC_084796.1:126666817-126669317 GCF_963169125.1 Humulus lupulus | reverse complement strand
TTGGAAACATCCCCCGAACCCCCGAAGCAAAGGCTCAAAATTGCGAAATTTCCCATTCTGAAAATAGCCTAGCGCCGCGGCGCTACCCGCAAGGGCCGCGGCGCCCAAAGAAGTCAGAAAGCCCCCTGACTGCAAACAGCTTCGCGCCACGGCGCCCAAGAACAGGGCCGCAGCGCTCCTTCGCGAACCCAGGAAAAACTGGGTTTTTCCTCTGCATTTCATCGTCCAAAACACTCCCAAACTCACGCCTAAGCCCCAAAAATCAATTCAAAACCCCACATAGACCATTTAACAACTCAGAAACATCATCAAAGAAACCCAAACACACAATCAAATCCCCAAAATCCACATCTTTGATTTTCAACTTCAGAAAATATAAAACCCAAAACCAAACTTAAACCATGCTTAAATTCCTCAAACCATAACAGAAACAAGCCTTAAATTACATAGAATCCTTACCTTGAATGAAGAATCCAACCCTAAGCTTCCTTCATCTCCTAAGTCTCCAATTTCAGCTCCTCCACTCATCTTCTTCTTCTTCATGCCCTAGCTTTTCCTCCTTCTTCTTTTCCTTCTCTTCAATTCTCATCAAAACAACAAATGACCAAGCCCCAAACCATGTACCCCTTAATACCCAGCTGCAACCTATCTAATTCCCAGCCAAATGACCATTTTACCCCTTCATCAAAACCCTTTGCTAACTACACCTCAAGGGCACTCTAGTCCTTTCTCCTATATTGCAATTCTACCATTTCATTCACCTAAACTTGTTACTCTCAGCAGTAACTAATGGTTACCCAGGTTACTAAATCTCCAATAACCATTAACCGCCAATTCTCTACTTAACCATAAAATTCCCAAGGTACCCCTAGGCTCCTCCCGAGCCGGGTATAGAAATCCCGTTGTGACTTTTAAGTTAATTTGCTCTCTAGGACCGTCTCGGCACGTGCATCACAATAATAGCACCACACTCACGTGGTACAATTCGCATAATACAATTATCACATATATGCCCTCAGCGGGCTAAAATTACCAATTTACCCCTATCATGCAAACGGGGTCCACATGCATATTTATTTCACCTAACATGCATACTAACCACGTAGTCATGCATCTCGAATGTTCAATTAGTCATATAACATGCTTTAAATCATAATCACGCATTTACTCATGAAAATCACACATAAATCCCATTATGCCCTCCAAGCACACTAATCAAGGCTCTTAAGCCTTAGTAGCGATTTTGGGTCGTTACACTTTCTTAGATTCTATCATTGAAACCAAGAGGAATTGAATCATTATGGCAAGAAAAAGTTTGATTCAGAGGGAGAAGAAGAGGCAAAAATTGGAACAAAGATATCATTTGATTCGAGGATCCCCAAAAAAAGAAATAAGAAAAGTTCCGTCGTTGAGTGAGAAATGGCAAATTCATGGAAAGTTACAATCCCCACCACGTAATAGTGCACCTACACGACTTCATCGACGTTGTTTTTTAACTGGAAGATCAAGAGCTAACTATCGAGACTTTGGGCTATCTGGACACATACTTCGTGAAATGGTTCATGCGTGTTTGTTGCCCGGAGCAACAAGATCCAGTTGGCAAGGATTTAAATATCCCTTTATTTTCATTTTTCTATTTATTTCTATGATCATATATCATAGAGGGCCCCTTTACCATTCTGTACAAATGGGCTATTCTATTTGTACAGACAGGTAAAGGGGACCATTCAATCCTTGTTTACCCCCTAGTTCCCATTTCTTCTCTTCAACGCAGGGTAGAGCAGCTTGGTAGCTCGCAAGGCTCATAACCTTGAGGTCACGGGTTCAAATCCCGTCTCCGCAAATTTTTTTTGACAAAAAAATGGAGTTTGATTCTGTTAATTAATTAAGAAATTTTTTCCCTTTTGGGTGAGAGGAAAGAACCAATATACTATCGTAATCAACTATATTTAATCCTTTATCCTATTAAATTAAATTAAATACATTAACCCCATTATCCTGGGCGGATAGCGGGAATCGAACCCGCGTCTTCTCCTTGGCAAAGAGAAATTTTACCATTCAACTATATCCGCACTTGTTTTTGTTCGTGATACCCAAGTATGGATCATATTTTGGTAGAGCGAAGCCAAATACTCTCTATTTATTATTTATAAATATTTTATTTGTATGTACAACTTTAGTTTAGTACATTTTTTTATTCCATTTCAACGATTTCTATAATTAATATTTTTATACTTAATATAATGTATTATAAATATAATGTATTATAATACATAATGCATATTTATTACATAATTTATTACATATATAAATATAAATTTTGAATTGGCAAAATTTTACAAAATAAAGACACAAATCAAATAAGTTTGACCCCTCCCGTTAATTTTTAGAATTTTTTTCGTTATTTGCATTTTGGGAACTTCTAACTTATCTTTTATTGTATTGAATTTGAACGTGTCTTATAACCTGAAAGAATTCGGGGAGGGGTTGTTTTTGGACC
>NC_084796.1:126656817-126661817 GCF_963169125.1 Humulus lupulus | reverse complement strand
GCGGATAAATCAGGAATACAGAAACAAAAACAGCAATTGGACTGGAGAATGCGATTGCATTATAAGGTCGCAATTGAACAGATCGAGCAAGTTCAAATTGACGTAACATGAAACCTATTAGTACGAAAGCGCCGTGGAGAGCAACAAAAGTCCACAGACCGCCTAATTGACACCAACGAGTAAAATCTCCTTGTGCTTCAGGACCCCAAAGTAACAACAAAGAGTGTGCTAAACTATTAGCAGGAGTAGAAACAGCGGCAGTTAAGAAGTTGCATCCTTCCAAATAGGAACTTCCTAATCCATGGGTATACCATGAAGTTACAAAGGTTGTACCCGTGAACCAACCCACTAAAGAGAAATAGGCACAAGGAAAGAGCAATAGACCGGACCAACCTACAAAAACGAAACGGTCCCTCCGTAACCAGTCATCCATAATATCAAATAAATCATTTTCGTCTTTGGTAAATTTACCAAGAGCTATAGTCATAGTGATCCTCCTATTTAACTACTTCAACCATTTACATTTTCGAACACTCGATTTTGTTTTCAGAGTGGTTGAGGCTTTTATTATTTTTGTATGATATTTTTTTTCGAATGGGTTTATAATATATAAAAAAAATTATTAGTCTGTAACCCGACCAAGTTAACTCGATTCGGTTATCCTTTCCTATTCTTAATAATCACTTGAACCATGAATTGTCTTATTATTCATCAAATATCTATCTGATTTTTTTTTTTTTGAAAGAACTTCTCAAAAAAGAAGTGTGATCCCCCTTCTCGCTACCGATAGATCCCTAGACATATTCCTCTCGTTCCATCACCTAATCTTATTTCTTATTCCTGACTCCCGTTGGGAAATTTTTCGAATTTAGATGTGTATTAAAGTATCATATATTTTATTACTTTATAGTTTACTCTTTCATTTTCTTTTAAATTCAAGAATTTCCTATTATTAAATTTACTACAATATTCAATTTCAATCTAATAAATAATATTAAATAAAATAATAGTAAACTATAAATGAAAGCCTCTTTCTCACACCCAGTTTACATCACATTGTCTGGAATAAAAATAGTTAAAACGTCTCTTATTAGAATAAACCATTTTCTGTAAAGGAGGGGAATAGCAATTTATTCCTCGAAAACATCTAGGAAAAAGAAGATTTAATCGGCAATATCGACAGATTCCCGCGTAGTCCAAAGAAATATGAAAAAAAAAAAAAGCCCCACTGTTCCAATTTTTAATTTGAATATTTATTTTAATATCAGAATAGTGGATATATTTCTTCAATGGGTTAGGTCCACTTACTTTTTGATTTTTTTGATTTCTAATTGATTTGATTGCAATAATAGAAAATAGGAATATTTGGAGATTCAAGTAGATAACTTGTTTTTTTTTATCAACTGAATATTATTCATTATACATTATAATATAATAAACATAATAGCAAATGTTCAACCTTATAACTAGAATTACTATATAATTAGTATACTAGATATAGTAGAATTCAATAAAAAATTTATATTTCTATTAATTTTTTTAAAAAAAGATAAATATTGTTTGCTACTTTATTTATTTTATTACAAATATAAACAATATCTCTATTCTTCCTTCAACTATGAATACTCCCACGGGAGTTTTATGAAAAAAATCAAAGCCCCTTATCGGATTTGAACCGATGACTTACGCCTTACCATGGCGTTACTCTACCACTGAGTTAAAAGGGCCTGTTTGATTCAATTCCTGAATAAGCCACTAGTCACTATGTCCTTGTTTAAGTGTATAAACATATTATATGTTATATGTATATAAATCCATCGTATACATTATAATATATTTTCAATATATAATATAGCGGTTCACTTAGGAATGAGAAATTTGATTTACATAATCAGTATAGGGTGTACTTTAAAGTATAAATATAAGTAAAAAAAAATTTATTGATATTGGATTTGATAAATATCAATGCAATGAATTGTTTGAAGACAGATCCTAATTGACATCATAACGAAATTCATTTGATTGATACCTGTACCTACTTCAACCTAGATCAAAAATAGTTCCTCGAATTATTAATAAAGCGATTTGGCCTGTCCCCCAAACAAAATTATTAATTATTAGAGAAAAAAAATTCAAATTTTAAGGAAAAAAAAAAAGAAAATAGATTTAGTTATGGAATTATAGAATGTCGATTAGAATGAACGAGTCATGAATAGAAATTATCAAAAAATTATATATAATCGTGAAATATAGAAAGATCCTTTGAATTGAGTCATACGCTTCCATTATATTGACAATTTCAAAAAACTATTCATACTATGATCATAGTATCATGGCGGTCGGGCAAGTATGCCCCCATCGTCTAGCGGTTTAGGACATCTCTCTTTCAAGGAGGCAGCAGGGATTCGACTTCCCCTGGGGGTAGGGTACTACGAAAGGAAGTTGATCATGGATTATCACTAAGCCTGGATTGATTCTTCCCGGGTCGATGCCCGAGCGGTTAATGGGGACGGACTGTAAATTCGTTGGCAATATGTCTACACTGGTTCAAATCCAGCTCGGCCCAAAAATTCTTCGTTCTGCCATGAAATGATAAACCATTTGTTCTTCTCCAGAAATGCTCGATACCCATTGAAAAAATCAAAAGTCAAACTTTTCTATTTTGATATTGATATATCTTACCGTTATCGCTATTTATTTACTCTATTTCTTTATTTCTTTTTTTCAACAAGTTTTGATCTTATCTTGCTAATGATCTAGATTCCTATCAAGATCTGGAAATGTAAAGTCTAAGGAAAAAGGAAAAAAAAAGGTAAAGAAAAAAAATTTCATTGAAAGAATGAAATCATAAAATTATGTATTGTAGACTGTACATTTTATTATGTTATTTCCCTGGGATTGTAGTTCAATTGGTCAGAGCACCGCCCTGTCAAGGCGGAAGCTGCGGGTTCGAGCCCCGTCAGTCCCGATAGATCCAAATCCAATAAAAAAATAGAGCAATTCATCCCTTCCATTTTTTGTGAAAGGGAGTACAAATAGGAGAATTTAATTCCCAACAAGAATCCCTTTTCTTTTTATTTTTTTAATTTATTATATTGTTTGTTTGGGTTTGTTTACAACCAATGTAAGTGTAAAATGATACTTCATCAAATGATTGTCCAAAGAGGGCGGTAGGTTATAGAAAATAATGGAACGGGTGGAAAAGAATTAAAAATAGAAATAACAGGAGAGTAAAGTCATTTTTTATTGTAATTGTATTAGGAATTTACTTTTGAATTCGGTATGGATAAAAGATCTTCCTATGTTATACTATTCAATTCTTGACGATGAATCAATTTGTCAGATATTGTTATTCATGATATTGATTCGATTCGATTACATCGAAATGTAATTCATCCCGTCGAAGTTACACACAAAAGATTTATTATCTCTATGGGATTAAATCCCAAGTTATTTCGAATTAAAGAAAAATGAAATGATGAAATTATGGAAGTAAATATTCTCGCATTTATTGCTACTGCACTGTTCATTCTAGTTCTTACTGCTTTTTTACTTATAATATGCGTAAAAACAGTAAGTCAAAGTGATTAATTTGAATTAAACTTGTGACTTTTTAGTTCTTATCAATGATTGAAGAGAAGAAATACAATAAAAAGGATTCCAATTTCGTGTTTTAAATGAAATGAGCGAACTAGAATTAGCAGTATTCTATGAGATACTATCTAGTATGGTAGAAAAAAATATTTTTCTACCATACTATACTAGTATTGTTATTGTACTCTATAAAGTTTGCTCTATGAAGATAGAGATTAATTTAATGTATATCAATCGACATTATTATCTTATCTTTCTATATCTAGAATAGATATCAATTCCATATATATATAATGTACATAGTAGTATGTCTCAATTCTATTTCTTTGCTTCATCTATTTGATTTGTCTTGATTCCAATCAATCTGAAATGATCGCAAGACAGCTCTTACTCCTACGATTCTAATTCCTAGATTTCTTTTTCATTTTTAATTCGAATTATATTGAATTCCGATATCCATCGAAAGAAAGAATCAAATTAATGAAGGAAAAAAGAAGGGTATGGGGATAATATAATAAAAGAAAATCAAGTAAATTTCTTGTTATTATTCCACGAAGAAGTAATTGATTGAGCAGTTGACGGAAGATCCAGAAAAAAGTAAAAAGGGTTTCGTTCTTTATTATTGTCCATATAGAAAATTTATGAATAATTCGATTAGAATAATTTTCTGACCGTTTGTAGTCCTTTTACTTCCTGAAATACGAACATAGGAATAATTGCAATATTTGTTTGATTGAAAGAGTTCCTATATTATTTATAGAATACATTAATCCACTAGAATCCAATACAATAGAATTTCGAAATGAAAATATTTTCAAATTCCATTTTTAAATGGAAATCGTGACATAAAAAAAAATAAAGGCTTTGCCCAACAAAACGATCTATTAAAAAATTGAAAGAGTTTTATTCCTAAACTCAATTAGTAGTACTTCTAGAGTCCACTTCTTGCCCATACTACGAGTGAAAGGGAAAATGTAAAGACTACCATTAAAGCAGCCCAAGCGAAACTTACTATATCCATGGGAATTATATCCTCGATTTCTATGAAGGAATTATTCAATTATTGTTCACTAATAATAGTATAATCACCGGCGCAAAGTCAAAAAGGGGTTTTTTTTTTATCCAAGACCATTGATAAAACAATAAATCCAATTAAGTTCTTAATAATTAGAAGATTTCAAGTATAATTGGAAAATATTAAGCACAAGCAAAATACACAGAGACTGCCTTGGAAGTATCAGAAGTCTCAAAGGAATGTTAAGTTAATAATAAGACCCATTTTTTGTCGCCCTTCTTTTCATTAAGATAAAGTATAAAAATATAGACTCAAGATAGATCATTATCTACCGCATACCCCTATTTCTTTTTCATTTTTCCCATTTATTTGATCTAAATCTTACCAGTGC
>NC_084796.1:118789139-118959117 GCF_963169125.1 Humulus lupulus | reverse complement strand
AGGGGGTGACTTCATCGGAGCAGCCTGGCGGGGCATAGGATTTTTGCTCCTTTCTCTTTTATTATCATTTGTAACTTTATATTATGAGGTTTTTTTTTATCCTCGAGACAATTGATTTCCTTAGATTTATTTAATCTATTTATATATTTTTTGTGATTTAACTTAGTTTCTGTTGGTGTTATAATTGACATCTTATGCTTTTTATGGTAAAAACATCTGTTAATCAATTTGAACCAACTTCTAAGATTTAGGACCTGGTCGTATCCAGGATATCAATTTGAAAACTTAGTTCGCGTAAATTCTTTATCAATATCTCATGCTTTTTAAGAAAAACATCGATCAATCAATTTGAACTAACTTCTAAGTTTTTGGACCTGGTTATATCTAGGATATTAATTTGAAAACTTAGTTCGCGTTAATCCTTTATCGATATCTCGTGCTTTTTAAGAAAAACATCGATAAATCAATTTGAACTAACTTCTAAGTTTTTGGACCTGGTTATATCCAGGATATTAATTTGAAAACTTAGTTCGCGTTAATCCTTTATCGATATCTCGTGCTTTTTAAGAAAAACATCGATCAATCAATTTGAACTAACATCTAATTTTTAGGACCTGGTTATATCCAGGATATATGCCCCCCAAGTAATCAGGAAAGGGTCTTTCATGGTTACTTGAGTTTACACCCACAAACATATACAATAATGTAAAAGATTAGCTGTTATTACTTAATAAACAAAAGATGGCCTTTCCAATTAAGCCTTACAAAGAAATTATTGATAATATTTCTTCAAGTGGATAGCGTTCCAAGTTCATGGGACCGCTTCTCCATTAAGTCGAGCTAGCTTGTAGGTTCCTTCTTTCATGACCTCGGTTATTTGGTAGGGCCCTTCCCAGTTTGGTCCCAACACTCCATCCTTGGGATCTTTACTGGCTAGGAAGACTCTCTTGAGTACCAGGTCGCCAACGCTAAAGACACATTTCCTGACCTTTGAGTTGAAATAACGAGTGACCTTTTGTTGATAATGCGCGAGCTGCAGCTGTGAATCTTCTCATTTTTCGTCAATCAGGCCGAGGGACGCGCAGAGCAATTCGTCATTCCGGTCTTGGTCAAATGCCTGGACCCTATACGAGGCTACCTTTATCTCGACAGGAAGGATTGCCTCACTCCCGAAAGCCAGGGAGAAAGGAGTATGACCCGTCGAGGTTCGATGCGAGGTCCGGTAAGCCCATAGTACCTGGGGGAGCTGTTCGGGCCAAACTCCCTTGGCTTCGTCCAGTCTCTTCTTAAGGCTTGCCTTTAGCGTCTTATTGATGGCCTCGACATGCCCATTGGCCTGGGGATAGGCCACGGAGGACAAGCTTTTAACAATGTCGTGGCTCTCACAGAATTCGGTGAAGAGGTCGCTATCGAACTGCATTCCATTATCTGACACGATCTTCTTTGGCAGCCCGAATTGGCAGATAATTCTCTTGACCACGAAGTCGAGGACTCTTTTTGAAGTGATCATTGCCAGGAACTCTGCTTCTGCCCACTGTGTGAAGTAGTCGATAGCCACCACCGCGTAACGAACTCCTCCCTTTCCAGTAGGGAAGGCACCAACCAAGTCAATCCCCAAGATCGTGAATGGCCATGGGGACGAGATCATCTTCAGCTCGACCAGGGGAGCTCAGGCAACGGTGGAAAATTACTAGCACTTGTCACATTTTTTGACGTAGGAGATCGA
This sequence comes from Humulus lupulus, assembly GCF_963169125.1. Classification (NCBI taxonomy): domain Eukaryota; kingdom Viridiplantae; phylum Streptophyta; class Magnoliopsida; order Rosales; family Cannabaceae; genus Humulus; species Humulus lupulus. The sequence continues at coordinate 118,957,391 of NC_084796.1, read as the reverse complement.
GTCCTTTGACAGAGTGGGCCAGTAATACCCTTGCCTTAATATCTTCAGGGCCAGGCTTTGCCCCCCAGTGTGATCTCTGCAGAAACCCTCGTGCACCTCCTGCAAAATGGTTTTCACCTCACTTGGCAGAACACACCGTAGGAAAGGTAAAGAGTTCCCACGCCGGTATAATATCCCATCTGTCATTGTGTACCTGGGAGCCTGGTAAAGTACCTGTCTTGCGTCATTTCGCTCCTCGGGTAACTTTCCTGCTATGAGATATTCGAGGATGGGAGTCATCCAAGTCGGTCTGGCGTCGATCATCTCGACCTCCGCCCCGACTTCCTCTATGCTTGGTCTTTCCAAGAACTCCATCAGCACCTGCCCCAAAGTCTCCGTCTCCCCAGAGGTAGCGAGCTTTGCCACGGCGTCCGCGTTGGCATTCTGTTCCCGAGGTATCTGCTCGATTAATTCGCGCTCGAATGCGGATAGTTCTTTCTTTACCTTGGCTAGGTAAGCAGCCATCTTGGTTCCTCGTGCTTGGTATTCCCCTAACACTTGGTTTACCACGAGCTGGGAATCGCTTTAACACTGGACGAAGCTGGCCTTCAGCTCCTGGGCCACCCTTAGCCCAGCCAGTAAAGCTTCGTATTCAGCCTTGTTGTTGGACGCTTTGAATCCGAATCGCAACGCCGAGTGGAATCGATGTCCTTCCGGAGATATCAATATGATTCCAGCCCCGGAGTCGTTCTCGTTAGATGAGCCATCTACGAAGACCTTCCATGAGGCCTGGGCTAAGGAGGCCTGGACTGACTCTTCCACAGGATCTTCTCAGAATCCAGTGCACTCTACCACAAAATCAGCTAGGGCATGGCTTTTTATTGCAATTCGTGGTATGTACAATATCTCAAATTGGCTGAGTTCAATAGCCAACTTCAATAGACGTCCCGATGCTTCAGGTTTTTGCAAAACCTGCCTTAAAGGCTGATCGGTTATGACGTGTATTGAGTGGGACTGGAAATACGGCCTGAGCTTTTGGGAGGCCGTAATGAGACAGAAAGCCATCTTCTCCATCAACAGATACCGGGATTTAGCTCCGAGAAGCCTCTTGCTGATGTAATAGACTGGCTTTTGAGATCGGTCTTCTTCTCGGACTAATATGGCACTAGCTGCATTTTGCATGATAGCTAGGTCAAGGAAAAGAGGCTCTCCTGTCGTTGGCTTGGATAATACGGGCAGCTTGGCTAAATGTGCTTCCAGGTCGAGGAAGGCAAGTTTGCATTCCTTGATCCACTCGAATTTCTTATATCCCCGGAGCAGGTTGTAGAATGGCAGACACTTGTCGGTAGATTTAGAAATAAACCGATTAAGGGCCGCCACCCTTCCTGTCAGACTTGAACGTCCTTTCGCGATCGGGGTGAGGGCATCTCGAGTAGCGACTTGATCTTATCGGGGTTTGCTTCTATTCCCCTGGTATTAACGATGAAACCTAGGAATTTTCCTGACGCGACCCCGAAAGTACATTTTTGGGGGTTAAGCCTCATGCCGTATTCTCTCAATATCTTAAAGCATTCTTCCAGATCGGAAACATGGTTATCGGCAGTTTTCGACTTGACCAACATGTCGTCAACATACACTTCCATATTCTTCCCGATCTGGTTGGTAAACATCCTATTTACCAACCTCTGGTATGTAGCTCTGGCGTTCTTCAGCCCGAAGGGCATGACCTTGTAACAATAAACGTTAGTTGGGGTCATGAAGCTAGTGTGTTCCTGGTCTGCTGGGTTAATGGAGATCTGATCATAGCCCGAATATGCATCCATAAAAGACATGAGCTCGTGCCCCGCCATGGCATCTACCAATTGGTCGATCCTTGGCAATGGGAAGCAATCTTTGGGGCAAGCTTTGTTCAGATCGGAGAAGTCGATGCAGGTCCGCCATTTCCCGTTGGGCTTCGGGACCAATACAGGATTAGAGACCCAGATCGAGAACTTTTCCTCGCGGATAAAGCCGCACTTTAAGATCCAGGCTACTTCCTCTTCTAGGGCCTCAGCTCGAGTTGTTCCTAGGCGCCTTTGTTTCTGGGATTTTGCAGGCACGCTTTTATCCAAGTGGAGGGTGTGCATGATGACGCTCGAACTGATCCTGACCTTGTCTTCATGAGACCAGGCGAACACATCTAGATTCTCCTACAGAAACTTAATCAGCTCTGCCTTCCTTTCGCTACATAGATTTTTCCCAAGCTTTACCACCTTCGAGGGATCTTGTGGATCGATGCTTACCTCCTCGAGCTCTTCGATGGCCTGGAGCTCGGATCTATCCTCGCCTATTCTGGGGTCGATATCATTATTTAAGATGATATTCTCCCCTTTTGCACTCTGAGGTTTTTCAATCTCAGGACTAGGCACAAATTCCTGAGATTCCTCATTCCCGCCCTAGATGGTCATCGTTAACTGCCCGGGTTTTGATTTGCCCTTCATAGAAATGCTATAGCATTCCCTGGCAGCGAGCTGATCACCTCGGACCATGCATATCCCCGAGGAAGAGGGGAATTTTAGCGCGAGGTGGTGGATGGAGGTTATGGCTTCAAACGCTATCAATGTAGGTCGGCCCAAAATAGCATTGTACGCGGCGGGACAATCGATGACCACAAACTCGAGGAGTTTCAAGACAGTACGGGGTCCTTCTCCCAAGGTGATCACCAGCTCGATTGTTCCTATTGTCGCCGACCCCTCTCCAGAGAATCCATACAGCATCATGGAGGTGGCTTTCAACTCGGTTACAGATAAACCCATCTTTTCTAGCGTAGACCGGAACAGCAGGTTCACCGAGCTCCCATTATCGACAAGGATTCTCCTAACTCCTCGGTTAGCGAGCTGAGCGGCTACGACCAAAGGGTCGTTATGAGGGAACTAGATGTGACTGGCATCTTCCTCAGTGAATATGATTGGTTGCCTCTCCAATCGTTGCTGTTTGGGTAGATGCTGCTCAGGGAGACGAACTCTACTCCATTATGGGCCTTAAGTTCATTGACATATCTCTTCTGGGCACCTCTGCTCGTGCCAGCCAGATGGGGGCCTCCGGAGATCGTGGAGATCTCTCCTCCTATCACAGGAGGAGGGACGTCCTGATCTACCCGAGACCCAGGCTGACTTATCAGAACTTCCGGAGCTAGTTGGCCGGCGGGAACTCTATTCCGCGCATACTGAGCCAAGGGTCCAAGTCTGATGAGAGTCTCGATCTCATCCTTCAGGTGCCTACAATCATCAGTGTTGTGTCCAATGTCGTTGTGGAACCGACAAAACTTGGAGGGGTGTCGCTTACCCTTCTGGTGCTTCAATGGTTCTGGCTTCTTCCAGGGGAGGCGAGCAGAGTTTGCTAGGAAGATGTTCTCCCTAGTGTGTGTGAGCTCAGTATAAGTCGCGTAGACTGGCTTAAACTTTTCCACGGACTTGTTCTTCTTTGGGCCATGCTGGCCGCCCTCGCTGCTTCCTTTTCTCTTGCCTCCACCAAACTGGTTATTCTGTGTAACAGTTTGCGTCGCTGCACGACATCCATTTCCACTCCAGCGAGCTGTTCAGGGGCCTGGCTGGTTCCCGCGGCTGATGCTCGCGCCTCTTCCAGGTTTCTCCATCCCTGGGCCCTATTTAGGAATTTGTTCACGGTGCTGACACCTTTTCTCTGTATCTCTTCCCAGAGTCCGCCTCCGATGAGGATCCCAGTCCTCAAGGACATGAGCTTAAAGCTGTCATCTGCGTCTCTGGCTCGAGCAACGACGTTCACGAATCTGCTCAGGTAAGCTTTCAAAGGCTCAACGGGCTGATGTCTTACGTTCGCCAAGGTGTCGGCTTTGACGCGGGCAGCCTGGGAAGCTCGAAAATCCCTCTTTAAGTCGGCAGAAAAGGCTTTCCACGAGCTTATGGATTGGTTTTTACTCTGCTTGAACCATTGCCTGACCGGCCCAGTCAAGGTGATAGGAAATATTAAACATCTCAGCTCGGGACCGTTGTTGTGGGCCATCATCAGGGTGTTGAACATACCCAGATGATCTAACGGGTCCCCGTCTCCATTGAACTTGGACAAGTGAGGCATACGGAAACTAGGTGGATACGCCGTAGCTGCTATGCTGGGGGCGAAGAGCTCGAGTTCGTCCCCTGAATCATACTCATCTTTTTCTTTTTCTGACAAGAGCTTCCTCATCAGCTCCTCCATCTGAGCCAGTCTCTCCAGGGTTTGGTCCTTGCCTCCTTGGTTATTCTGGGGCTGTTCAACAGCTCTGGTTCCATTGTACGCGTTAGATGGGCTATAGTCCCTCCTATCTCGAGATAGGTTATGTGGGACATTCCCACAGTCACATACTTCAGATAAGGCCTCCCCTTGGCGAGCACGACTGCCATTTCCAGCTGGGTCTCCTCTCTGAGAGTTGAGACGATCTCAGAGGTCGTCCCTCGGGGTGGGCCGAGGGCTTTGAGCCGAGCTCAAACGATGGCGCAGGTCTCCGTCGGACATGTCACTTCGACGAATTCCGGTCCAGTAACTTCCATTTGAAAAGCTCGGAGCCCGCCACTGGGGGTGAGGATCTGGGACTTCCCTGGGAGCCCGGCCACGATGGGAAGGTCTGACGAAAGGAGGATTTCTCTGCTGCTCCCATGAGCCAGAATGTCTTGGACTAGACGGGGAGGAGATGGGAATCTTATTGGTGAAGGAGGATGCCTAACTGGGGACGCGATCCTAGTCCCGTCAGGGAGGATTAAGCTAGGTCACGGCCGCTCCGCTCTACCATCCTCCGCGTCCTGTGTTCGGCGGTCTGAACGGGGCACAGGACGGCTGGCCTGGGTGGGCTGTCGTCGCGAGCCCTCCTCGGATCTCCTCTGTGAGCTTCCTCGAGCCCTCTTGGGTGCACTCGAGGGCGGGAGTGAGCTAGGAGTTGAGGTTCGGACTGATCGGCTGAATTGCTGATCGACCCTAGGAAGTTCCTCAAATGCGGTTTCTTGGTGATGCGACATGGGAGTAGAATGTGATGTTGGGGGTCTAACCGACCGACTGGGCCTGGACCGATTACCCCGGTGGGACTTATGAGTCTCACCATGCCTCTTTCTGACGTTAGCGTTGGTTGTAAGAGAGGGTAGTCGGGCCAAAACCTCTTGAATCTGCTTGTTTGCTTTCGCCAGCTGACTCCTCAACTGTGCATTTTCCATTTCTACCGTCGTGTAGAAATTCGGGTTCGGATTGGGCGGCCGGGGAGCCAAACTTCCAGTGTCGTCTTGGCCCACTGGCTGCTTGCCCGGTCACTGCTGAACCTCAGGGTTCTGATCATCGGACATGGCGGCATGGTGGGCCTCCTGCCCATCATGTTGGTCCGCCTCGTTACCATGTCTTGAGCGAGTAACTACCATGGTTGGGTATTTGGGATAGCACCAATCTAAAAGCTCTCAATGAAAGCACCAAGCTGTTGACACGGTTCTTTAGCAACAGATAATTATATGAATAAGGAGAGGGATTAGTGCTAAATGGTGAACCATAATAGATGAATGATCTCAAAGGAAGATTATAACTCGAATACTTTTTTAGGTGGTTCAAAGGTTAAAATCCTTCTAGTCCAGCAGCATTATTGATATATCTCTGATATTCCTTACAGGGTATTTCTTTACAAATTAGAAGCCAACCCTTTGCAACTCCCAGGGTCTCCATATTTATAGGGAGAGGACACCTGGGTGTTGGCAAAGGAGGTCATCCTGTGACCTTTTTACCCATCATGCCACTTCTGTGACATTCATGATTAATTCCTAAAACTTGACAATGAAGTGTGGTCTAATCAATAGGTAAGGGGGATAATGGATTGCATGGCCCAAACCAGTCGTGGGGTGCCTGAACACGCACGTTTATGCTGCATGTCCAAGAATTCAGGAATGGGGCAGACACGTGATGTCTAATATATGCACGTTTACATTGCGTGGTTGACTTTATTAAGGGTCAGAGGTGTCAGCTCAAGCTCGTACCCTGAGCTTGATGTAGTCTCAGCCCGTGGTGTCCACACTACTGACCCGATGCCTTAGTAATCTCACTAAACCTTTGGCTATCTCGAGCTAAAGAGGAAGAGACTCATAACAGCAGCTCCGGGTAGGTGGCTTCCACGTGGCTGATAGAATTATGCCCTTTTCCAGCTCGCTAATAACCCGTGGATAATTAGGGCATACACTGTTACTGAGGCTTTACTGAAGAGTCACTAGACGGTAACTTTTGAGATTCTAATCCGTGGCCTAACCAAATCCATCCCCGAAGTGACTGATCGGCCAAGACAACTCATCGGTCGACATAGGCAAGCACCTCTCGTCGGCATAGGAAAATCACACCTCTAGCACACCTCTGGTCGGTATAGGCAAAACACTCTTGTAGCACACCTTTGGTCTAGCATGACACATCTCTGGTCTAGCATGACACATCTCTGGTCTAGCATGACATATTTCTAGTCTAGCATGACACATTTATGGTCTAGCAAAACACTTTACTGGTCGAGCAAAACAAAGGACTGGTCGGCCAAAATACTCCACTGGTCGGCTAGAACATTTTACTGGTCAGTCAAAAATCTTTACCGGTCGAACAAAAATTCTACCTGATCGGTCAAATCACTTCCAAACTAGATAAATAATTTTCATGACCAGTAATATCACAAATCTGAAGAGCCAATACATTTATTGACTATTAATGTGTCATTTACTGACCACGCATTGCCACTTGTCACTTCTGATTGCCACGTCATCGAACTGAAATTTTGGGGATAACAGTGTTTTTTTCACATTCACACATTACATCCAAGTGAGCAAGATAGTTTTTATTTATAGAGCTCCCATCCACCATTTGATTTTATAATGCCATCAAACCCCTTTGGGAGTTAGAAAACATGCACACAACAACTATAAAATATTATAGCTAATCAAAATCAAATTCAAGATGTGTAACTCCTTTTACACATCAAATGGTGAATTTTTGTGAGAATTACAATACTTATGATCATCATTTCTTAAGAATTGTAACTTACTCTATATGTTACAAAACTTATTATGATCATCATTTCTCAATTTTTAACTCCACAATATATGTTACATTTGACAAAATAATATTTGTCACACTTATTTGTCACATAATTCATTTAATCAAAATATTTTATTATATGTAAAATAATATAACATTCTCCCACTTGATTAAACGACACTTCTCTAGTGACAAATAATTTGTAATATTTAATTAATCAATCATACATTATATTATAGAATAATATAATATTTCCCCACTTGATTAAATAATTCAACTCTCTATAGAAACCAATGCATTAGTGCATAAAGTAAGATGTCTTTCGACTTGAATTTTACCTTAGTATAATTATTACAAAGTTTGTTGATATTTTTGTTGTCGAAGCATTGAACCACTATTCCTTGATAACAAATCGGTGATAATGCACACACTTTTGCTATGTTCACTTGAGAACTTCATGGCTCACTTTTGCATCGTTAATGGCCATGTGCACAAATCCATTCATGGACTTTTCTTAAGAATGAACTTTCAATTCTCTTGAGAGATGACACCACCCCTAAGTCCATATAGGTGGAACATTTATAATATCTTGTTACTCTTAAGATACTTTTCATCTCAAGACTAAGTTCAATTAAAAAACCTTTCGGTTTTAACCCTCCAATTAGTAACACTTAGTACTTATATCTTAGACGAGACAATTTTAAGTACTATACACATTCACTTAGTTGACTTGTTATTACCTATTGAATCTAACACTAGTTTGAGTAATTACTATTAAGATAGGTTACCATCAACCGTGAATCTCTTTAGGGAGTTTTAGTCTCATCCCTTGATAAGTACTAAATCTTTTGTAAAAGATTTAGTCATTTGTTAGTTTTCACTTAACTTCTCAAAATTTTGATTCCATTTTGAATAATTTTTTTTTCTCATGTATGCATACTTAATGAATCATCACTCTCTCATTATTTTATTCAAACTTTGTGCTAGCTATAGTTTCAATAAAATATCAAAATAGTGAGTTTGAACCAAGACAACACCCCCACTACTTTTTACACTTCAATACTCAAGATAAACACACTTTCTTGAATATTGATTCTAGAAACATTTTTTTATTATTATTACTCATTTTATGTTATATATTGATTCTTTATTGAACCAATCTCACAAACTAACATTAGACACCAAGCATGTCTAGATCACTCATATTTTATACATAAAGCTTAAAATGATTTAGAATGTGGAATTCCAAATCATATAACTTATATATATATACATTTTAATAAGATGATCAAATTAATCAATCATTTCTCAAAATAAATTGACTAATTTTGGAGCATCACCCCCACATTTCTCATAAATGATAAAATGTCATTTTAAAATAGAAATCTCTTCATTTTTATTGAGTCTTTTACATTATCCTCCAAGATAATACTAAACTTATAATTCCCAAAATTCACCACGAGTCCTTAAACCACATGATAATTTCACAATAAGCCAAAGTAAACAATACCTCAATGTTAACTTATTTTGACTCATTTACTTGAAAAAAAAAAAAAAAAGACACATCCATTTGAAAGTAACCTTCACTTTGTTTGCTTTCTTTTCACGTTTCACAAGATGAAATAAGTAAACACAAATACAATGTGAAAAATTTCTCAAACAAATAATCATTAATGTTTATTTTTAGTTGTCTAAATAATCTCAAAATTACTTACACAACTTTTGTGCATTTTCTAAGAGTCTATTTGAGATTCTTTTGAAAGCACCACTTTGACATCCATTGATTTTCTCATCAAAATAAAATTTGAAGATGTCAATTTTAAACATATAATCAAAGAAAATTAACCCTCGTTGTTTTAATTAGCACTTTCTCTTGCTTTAGTTTAAAATTATCTCCTCATTGAGATTAATTTAAACATATCACCATTTATAACCAAAATGAACAAAATTCTCATCAATTTATTCACTATTTTTTTGTTTTAAGATTCAAAATTGTTTCTCCAATTTTGTATTGTCTCCTCATTGAGACATTGAATATTTAAGAATTATTGTCCCTAAATAATTCTCAAAAAAAATTTACCACACTTTATTAGACTCCAAGGCTATAGGTCAATATGCCATCCCATAATTTTGGATCCACTTTGATCCATTCTTGCAATAGCAAGACACACTTACCATAAGATGTAACCCCCTTAGGTTCATCATTTTTTATTTCATAATTGAGATGCTCAACACTTAAATGAGAAAATTTAAATTCTCAAATAATTCTCTTTATTCACCAATTAAATAGTAATTCATCACATTCGAATAATAGTAGGATAAAACCTATTTCTATCACCTTAATTATCATATTATACAGCACACCATAATAATTCACATGTATATCCCCATATAAATATACTTTTAATTTAATAAATATTAGCATGATTATATCTCAATTGCCAACACATGTGATTTATCATACTATTATGCTTTTCCATTCATATAGATATAAATCACACATATAAATATAATGATTTACATATATACTTTAACGCCCTACTTCATTAGAGTCGTTACTAAGTGAGTTAAAAACGTGCCATTAGCCCACTAATCAAAGTTTTAGGTTAAATGTGTGACTAAACTGAGACAAAATCTATTTAAATACATTGAATATAAAATATTTGGTCATTCATTGAAAACATAAAGAGTTATACATTTGGAATCCCAAAATATTGTTTAGAAATTACTTTACATCTCAAAATATACAACCAAAGTTGACCTAGGTGACAAAACAACCATTATAGAACTTTCCCCCAAAATTACCCTGGTTGTGGCAGCCAGGTAGGCCGAACATGTACCCGTCGCTCCACGCTCTCCATACTCATGGTTGGTCGACCTTTCCTTTGCCCTTATCTGCACCATAGAGCACCTGTGAGCCGAAGCCCAGCAAGAAAATTCAACACAAATAAATAACACATGCATATACATCAATAGCATATAACAAAAAAGTCAACAAGCTAACCACATAACAGCCATGCTGTTCCAGGCGCTTTACCAAGCCCTGGGTTCACAGTCTTCACCGAGAAGATGTCTCCAGCATCCTAGGAGGGTCTCACCCTATCAGCTTGCACTCCACGTGCTCTATGTCGTTCTCGGCCCCTTTCCGTATTCGGCTTCCTGCTGTTCTCGGCCTTCGCCGTTCCTGGCCCTTGCCATTCCCGGCCCTTGCTGTTCCCGGCTGTCGCCGTTCCACTCACAAATATACATCATAACATAATAACAACAGATATCTAAACATAATCTAAACTTAAACACAAAGGTTTCACCCTACAATTCAATCAATAGGGCCACGCCCCGCAATACAAACAATAGGGCCACGCCCTGCTCTACAAGTACAACAGTTTTCTTACCTTTAATCTGGGTGCTAGCAATCAGGCAAGCAATCACGACCTCCAAGAACGATCCTCTCCTAAGTCCCAGCGGTAACCTAGTCACACATCACAACTAACTTCTCGTTACTACCCAATTTTATAATTATTCCCCGGAACCAATCCCTTGCTCTCAGGACCTCCCGTTTCCCCATACAGGGTGGTGAAAACGTCCCCCAAGCCCTCTGGGCCTAAGCCCTAAAACATATCATTCAAGGCCCTGAAAATGGCATAGCGCCGCGGCACAGCCTTACAGGCACCGCGACCCCGAACAGGGGCTCCCTGTCCTGAATCATCCCATCGCCGCAACTCAGAAGAACAGGGCCGCGGCACTCCTATGCGAACCCAGAAAAACTAGGTTTTTCCACCATTTTCCCTGAGCCAAAACTCACCCAAGCCATGCCCCAAGTGTACCCAAGTCCCAAAACTCCAAATAATACCACATACACAACATATATACATAAAAACCCATTCCAATCTCAGACCCAAACTAAATTTCAACTAATGGTTTAAAATTCAACAAAAACTTAAACTAAACCAGAAACTTTTAAAACTTGATGGAATCATTACCTTTAGATCAAAATTTGACCCTAAGCTCCCTCCAATTCCACTGCAAGCTTCAGTCCTAAAATTCCCAAGCTTAAGTTCCTCAAAACTTCATCCCAAAACCCAAATTTAGAAATCAATTATCCAAAACTCTCAAGAACATCAAGCAATACTCAAAACCAGAAAGTGAAGCTCTTACCTCTTCTTGGATTTGAATTTCCTAAGGCTTGATAGTTGTTAATCCTCCTCCACATCTTGATTATATTCCCAATTTCCTCAAAAATCTCGCTGCCTAGTCTTGAGCTCTCCCTTCCTTCTTGAAAACTTGAACCAAATGACCCAAAAATCACTAGAGAAGCCTAGAACGCGAAGGCTAACTTCAGTTGTGGTTTATCTAATTTAGAGCCTAAATGACCAATCTACCCCTCCTTCTAACTCACTTCTTTCCTAAACCTCAAGGGAAACCTAGTCATTTCACTCTTTGCAAAAATACCACCTTTTACTTATTATTTCAGTAGTAACACTAATTCTCAGGTTACTAGTAGTTACAAGTTTCACAACTAAACGCCAAATTCGTGACTCTCTGCTAACACCACGGGACAGGATCTTCTCATGCTGGAAACACCGCACAAAGCGCAAGATCATACCCTCAACGAGTTCAAATTACAAATATTCCCCTAATAGCCAAATATGGCCCACATGCATATTTAATTCACCTAAACATGCATTTCTAATCACATAGTCATTAAATTCACATATAACATAATTAAATCAATTATTGCTCTCTTGGCACACTAATCAAGGCCCTAAGCCTTACTAGAAAATTTGGGACGTTACATATACATGTTTTAATTTATAATGATTCAACTTAAATCAATAAAACATGTCAACTTAACTCACCAATTTACATGCTAATAAATTCCTATTACCACAATATATGACAAATTACGATATAGGAAATTCACAATTTTAAGATTATAAAAGAATTAGCACGTCATGACATAGATTACATATTGTGCATCCTAATTTCAGCACGAGTCCTATATTCAGCTCGTGTACAACTTGCAAGTTAAGGCACACAAAAAAAATGGCCAATGAATCTGTGTATTCTCCACAAAGACAGCACGGTCCCCAAGGTGATGGCATGAGCTGGGGTGTATAAAGCGATAGGCACAAACTTATAATATGTATAAGGTATAGCATCAATGGCACGAGCTCATGGTATATTCAGCTCGGGGCACGCTAAAGATCTGGCGTGTCCCTGGATCCCTGAAAATCCGAACACGTTATATAATCGTGCATGGCAAGCCATGGCATGTCCGCAGATCCCTAAAAACCTGAACACATAATATAATCATGCATGGTCAGGCAGGGCATGTCCGCATGTCCCTGAGGATCCAAGATCAGTTTTATTTCCTGATCAGACCATACCTTAGGATAAATTGGAATATTTATAATAAGTGTAATACATATAAAAATAGATGTTAAGTCACGTGATGACCCGAAGACCTGTCCAAGGATTTTCTCTATAAATACTGAGATCTTGGATAGAGGGAAGAAAAAATTATTCTGTAATACTAAAACTCTGTCAAAATTCAGAGAGAAAGATAGTAATAACTTAGACTCGTGGACTAGGTGGATTTAATTACTGAACCATGTAAAAAAGACGAGTGTTCTTGGGAATTTCCTTTCGAGAATTCTTGAAAGACCTTTTCTTATTACGGTTTATCATTAAGCACGAATTCATCACAGTTATTTTCTTAATTCACTGTTGGCGAAAAACTGCGTCAACAGTTTGGTGCTTTCATTGAGAGTTGCAGATTAGTGCTTTCATCAAAATCCCAATCAAAGTTCATCATGGTAGTCACTCGATCGAGACACGGCAATGAGATGGAACAACCTAGTGGGCAGGAGGCCCACCATGCCGCTGTTTCTAGTGAGCATAGCCTTGAAATCCAGCAACGGTCGAGAAAGCGACTGATGGGCCACGGAGACACTGGGAGTTCGGCGTCATTGCCACTGAATCCTAACCCAGATTACTTGATTGCAGTAGAACTAGAAAACATGCAGTTAAGAAGCCATTTGGCCAAAGCAAACAAGCAAACCGAGGAGGTTTTGGCTCGGCTACCCCCTCTTGCAATTGATGTTAATGTCGGAAAGAGGCAAAGTGGGTCTCATAAGTCCTGCAACAATGACCAATCCACTCCAAGTCGGTCAGGCAGAACTGCCACCTCAAGTTCTGCGCCCATTGCACAAAATGCTCAGCCTAATGGCCCTCCCAGGGGTCATCGGCAAGTCAGCTAGTCGATTAGGACCTTGACCCCAAGTTTGGTACCACCGTCGTATGCGCCTGGAAATTCCCATGGAAACCCACGGGGAAGGTCCAGGGAAAGCTCACAAAGACAGCATGTCCCAGCCAACCCTCCTGCGTCATGATCAGATTATCAGACGCAGAGAGTTAGAAATGGTGGAGTAGAACGATCGCGGGCTAATTTGGTTCATCCTTACAGGATAAGAATTGCCTCGCCAGCAAGGCATCCCCCATCACCCATAAGACATCCAACACTGCCTTGTTCTGCGTGAAATGTTCCTGCTTATGGGGACAGCAGGAGAAATCCTCCTCCCGCTGCCCTTACTTATGCCCTGCGGACACACGTCAATGATCCAGCTCCTCAGCCTCAACCACGAGCACTGAGTTTCACTAATGGGAGTTATTTGACTAGGAGCCATCAAAGTGGCAGATCCAATGCGGACCTGAGAAATCACCTAAGTTCGGCTCAGAGCCCTCGGTTCGATCCACAACATGATCTGCGAGATCGCCTAAACTCAAAGAGGAGAAATTCTGTCCAAAACGAAGGAGCCAGTTACACTTGTCAAGAGTGAGGTCCTTCCAAAGTACGTGATAATGGGAATGCCCCACCAAACCAAGCTCGAACTTGGAGGGACAACAACCCGCCGAACACGTACGGTAGGACGGGAGCTGTTGAACAACCCCAGAATAACCAAGGAATCGAAGACCAAAACCTCGAAAGGTTAGCACAGATGGAGGAGCTGATGAAAAGACTCCTATCAGAAAAGGAAAAGATGAATATGATTCAGGGGATGAGCTCGAGCTTTTTGCCCCAAACATTGCGCAACTGCATACCTGTCGGGTTTCAGGATGCCCCATTTATCAAAATTTGATGGAGATTGAGATCCGTCTTACCACTTAGGGATGTTCAATACCTTGATGATGGCCCACAATATTGGGCCCGAGCTAAGGTGCCTAATATTCCCCTCGACTCTGATCGTGGCAGCTAGGCAATGGTTCAAATTGTACAAAAAACACTCTATCAGCTCGTGGAAGAATTTCTTTGCTGATTTCAAGAAAGCTTTCAGGGCTTCTCAGGCAACTCGGATTAAGGCCGAAACCCTTGCAAATGTAAAGCAGCAGCCCAAAGAACCTTTGAAAGCATACCCGAGTAGGTTTGCCAACGTTGTCGCGCGAGCTAGAGACGCCGACGAGAGTTCTAAGCTCATGGCAATGAGGACGGGAATCCTTGTGGGAGGTGACCTATGGCAGGAACTATAGAGAAAGAGAGTTAACACTGTGGATGAGTTCCTGAACCAAGATCGAAGGTGGATTAACATAGAAGAGGCGCGAGTTTCTGTTGCAGGAACTAGCCAAGCCCCTGTTCAACCCGTTGGAGCGGCAGCAAATGTGGTTGGTGCTGCAGCTCAAACCATTGCCCTGAATAACCAAGGGGGTAATAAAAGAAAGGGAAATGGTGAGGGCAACCAGAGCGGGTTAAAAAAAACAAATCCATGGAGAAGTTTAAACTGATCTATGCAACTTATACCGACCTCACGGATACTAGAGAGCGCATCTTCTTGGCAAATTCTAGTCGCCTTCCGTGGAAGATACCAGAGCCGTTAAAGAATCAAAGGGTGAAAAGAGATCCCTCGAAATTCTATCATTTCCACAATGATATCGGTCATAATACTGATGACTGCAGACAATTAAAGGATGAGATCGAGACTCTCATCAGGGCAGGACCCTTGGATCAGTATGCCTGGAATCGAGTGACTTCCAGACAGCCCACTGGACAAAACACTCCATCAGCTCCGGAGGCTCCAATGAATCAAAATGGAGATCAAGTGAATCAAGAAAACCCTCCTATGATAATGGGAGGAGATATAGCAACCATTTCTGGAGGTCTTCATCTGGCAGGCACGAGCAGAGGTGCCCAGAAGAGGTATATCAACGAGCTAAAATCCCACAACGGAGTGGAATTTGTTCCGGGGCCGCGATTATCAAAGCATCAACGATTGGAGAAGCAACCAATCAATTTAATGGAGGAAGATGTCAGTCATGTCCAGTTCCCACATAACAACCCTCTGGTCATAACGGTCCAGCATGCCAACCAGAGAGTTAGGAGGACACTAGTAGATAACGGGAGTTCTGTGAATCTACTCTTTAGGTCTACCTTAGAAAAAATGGGGCTGTCTGTAACAGACTTGAAGGCAACTTCCATGATTCTGTATGGATTCTCTGGTGAGAGGTTAGCGGCCATTGGGACAATCGAGCTAGCGGTAACGCTGGTGAAGGTCCACGAACTGTCTTCAAGCTCCTGGAATTCATGGTCATCGATTGTCCAGTGGCCTATAATGCGATCTTAGGTAGACCTGTGTTGATGGCATTTGAAGCCATAACCTTTATCCGTCACCTAGCAATTAAATTCCCCTCCTCTGCGGGAACATGCACTGTTAAGGGCGATCCGCTCGCCGCCAGGGAATGTTATAGCATTTCCACCAAGGGAAAGTCACAACCCAGGAAGCAGATAATGAGAGTAAGCGACGGAGGCAAGGAGTCCCAGGAGACGGAGGCTGCTCCGGGGATGGAAGAACCTCAAAAAGTCAAGGATAGAGACGTCACCCCAAGTGATGATGTCGACCCCTGAATAGGCAAGGACAAGTCAGAGCTCCAGGCTATCGAGGAGCCCGAGGAGGTAAATATAGATCTCAAGGACGCCTCGAGAATCATTAAGATTGGGAAAAATCTCGATGATAGTAGAAAAAAGGAGCTTGTAAAATTCTTGCACGAGAATCTAGATGTATTCGCCTGGTCTCATGAGGACATGGTGGGGATCAGCCCAAGCGTGATCATGCACACCCTAAAATTGGATAAAAGCATGCCCTCAAGATCCCAAAAATAGAGGCGTTAGGGAACAGTCCGAGTTGAGGCATTGGAGGAAGAAGTAGCTCAGTTATCAAAGTGCGGGTTCATTCATGAAGCAAAATATCTGATCTGGGTCGCGAATCCTGTCCTGGTCCCAAGCCAAACAGAAAGTAGCGGACCTGCATCGATTTCTCTGACTTGAACAAAGCTTGTCCTAAGGATTGCTTTCCATTGCCGAGAATTGATCAGTTGGTAGATGCCACCGCGGGGCACAAGCTTATGTCCTTCATGGATGCGTATTCTAGGTATAACCAGATCACAATGAATCCTGTGGACCAGGAGCATACTAGCTTTATGACTCCAACAAATGTATACTGTTATAAAGTTATGCCATTCGGACTAAAGAACGCTGGGGCTACCTACGAACGATTAGTTAACAGAATGTTCGTTGGCCAAATTGGAAAAAATATGGAAATGTATGTCGACGACAAGCTAGTCAAATCTAAGACTGTCGACGGCCATGTGTCCGACCTAAATGAATGTTTCGAGATCCTGAGGAAATACACTATGAGGTTGAATCCCCAGAAGTGTATTTTCGGAGTGGCGTTGGGAAAGTTTCTGGGATTCATAGTCAATACAAGGGGGATAGAGGCAAATCCAGATAAAATTAGGTCGTTATTGGAAATGCCTTCACCCAAATCGCGTAAAGAAGTCTAGAGCCTGACTGGAAGGGTGGCAGCCCTAAATCGGTTCATTTCAAAATCCACTGACAAGTGCTTACCATTCTATAACTTGCTCCGAGGAAATAAGATATTTGAATGGACTGAGCAGTGTGAACAGACATTTCTCGATCTGAAAACACATTTGGCCGAGCTCCTAGTATTATCTAAGCCAGTGGCAGGGGAGCCCCTATTCCTTTATTTGGCTGTGACAGAAAATGTAGCCAGCGCCGTGTTGGTTCGAGAAGAAGAGCGGGTTCAAAAACCGATGTATTATATAAGCAAAAGACTTCTCAGAGCTGAATCATGGTATCCCCTGATGGAAAAGATGGCATTCTGCCTGATATTAGCCTCTAGGAAGCTTAGGCCATACTTCTAGTCCCAATCAGTCCACATCATGGCCGACCAACCTCTAAGGCAGGTATTGCGAAAACCTGAAGCATCGGGATGTCTCTTAAAATGGGCAGTCGAACTCAGCCAGTTCAAGATACTGTACGTACCACGTACCTCGATCAAAAGCCAAACCCTTACTAATTTCATGGCTAAATGCACTGGATTTCAAGAGGAGCTCTTGAAAGAACCAGTGCAGGATTTGTGGAGAATATTCGTGGACAGCTCCTCTAACGAGAACGGGTCTAGAGTTGGAATCATATTGATCTCTCTGGAGGGGCATCGATTCCACACCGTGCTACAATTCGGATTCGAAGCATCAAACAACGAAGCCGAATACGAGGCTCCTTTAGCTGGGCTTAGAGTGGCAAAGGAATTGAAAGCAAGGACCGTCCAATGTTATAGTGATTCCCAGCTCGTGGTCAATCAAGTGTTAGGGGAATACCTAGCGCAGGGTACCAAGATGGCAGCTTACCTAGCCAAGGTGAAGAAAGAGCTATCAGAATTTTAATGTGGCACCATCGAGCAGAATGATAACGCAAACGCTTTGGCAAGGCTCGCCACCTCCAAGGAAGCTGAGACTTTGAACATAGTACTGGTGGAATTCTTGGAAAGTCCAAGCGTTGCAGGAAACGCGATGGAGGTCGAGATGATTGACACTAGGCTGACCTGGATGACCCCCATGATGGAGTATCTTACAACAAATAAGCTACCTGAAGAGAGAAAAGACGCGAGAAGGATACTCTATCAAGCTCCAAGATATGTAATAGTGGATGAAATATTGTATTAACGTGGCCATTCCTTGCCTCTTCTATGGTGTGTTCTGTCGGAAAAGGCTAAAACCATTCTACAAGAGGTGCATGAAGGCTTCTATGGGGATCATGCTGGGGGGCAAAACCTAGCCTTAAAATTATTAAGGTAGGGTTATTTTTGGCCCACTTTAACAAAAAATTCCATCTCCCATGTTCAGAAGTGCGACAAATGCCAACGCTTTTCCACAGTCGCACGAGCTTTGCCAATCGAGCTAACGATGATCTCATCCCCATGTCCATTTGCAGTATAGGGAATTGATTTAATAGGAGCTTTACCTATGGGAAAGGGAGGAGTTCGTTATGCGGTGGTGGCCATTGATTATTTCACTAAGTGGGTAGAGGCCGAGCCTCTAGCAACCATCACCTCAAAGAGAGTCCTCGACTTTGTGGTTAAGAGTATTGTGTGCCGGTTTGGGCTTCCCAAGAAGATCGTGTCAGATAATGGAACTTAGTTCGACAGCAATCTCATCACTAATTTCTGTGAAAAGCACAACATAATTAAAAGTTTCTCTTCAGTTGAGTACCCACAAGCCAATGGGTAGTTCGAGGCTGTGAATAAGACCTTCAAAGTGAGTCTTAAGAAAAGGTTAGATGAGGCCAAGGAAGTCTGGCCTGAGCAGCTCTCGCAGGTACTATGGGCGTACCAGACCTCCACGGGACACACCCTTTTCTCCCTGAATTTCGGGAGTGAGGCCGTCCTTCCAGTCGAAGCAAAAGTAGCCACACACAGGCTACAGACATTCAGCCAGGAACAGAATGAGGATTTGCTTAATGTGTCTCTCGACCTGATTGATGAGAAACAAAAGGATTCACAACTACAGCTCGTACATTACCAACAGAAAATCACTCGTTATTTTAATTCCATGATCAGAAGACGTAGATTTGGTTTGGGCAACCTAGTTCTCCGAAGGGTCTTTTTGGCGAACAAGGACCCTAAAGACAGCACTTTAGGTCCGAACTGGGAAGGGCCCTATCAGATTGTGGAAGTCATGCGTGAAGGAACTTTCAAATTAGCTCGACTTAGTGGAGAAACAGTCCCACAGATCTGGAATGCCATGCACCTAAAGAAGTATTATCAATAGTGATACCATCCATCTATGTAAGGCTTAGTTATAAAAGCCATTTAACTGAGAAATGAAGGGATCGTCATATATTTCTTATTTTTCGTATAGTTTTAAGCTTTTCCCTTTGCAAGATTATTTATATATCAGTTCGTGTGATAACGTTTGTCTAAGTAACCGAGAAAGTTCACATTCTGGTTAATTGGGGGGCATATAACCCGAGGTGGATTAAAATTAGAATATGTGAATTAAGGATGAGTTTGAAACATTTAAAATCCTAGATATAACCAGGTACAAAACTATCCTGGATACAACCAGGTCCAAAACGTAGAAGTTAGTAAAATTGAGTAACCGATGTTTTTCTTTCAAGAAAAACATGAGGTGTCAATAAACCTAGCACGAACTAAGTTTAAATCATTTAAAACCCTGGATACAACCAGGTCCAAAACTTAGAAGTTAGAAAAATTGAAAATTCGATGGATTTCCTAGAAGCTCGAGATATCAGTAAACCTAACGTGAACTAAGTTTGAAATATTTAAAATCCCGGATATAACCACGTCCGAGGCCTGACACTTAAGAGGTATGATATAAATCAACACATCCGGTTCGAATGTAGCCAAATTCAAAATATCTATCCTGATCTAATAGTCGAGTCCTAAAATCTCGAATGTGCAAATATAAGAAAGCATAAACATGAGAGAATTAAGGAAAAGATTAAAATTAGATATACAAATTAAAAATAAAATTTTCTCGAGGAAAAAAAAACAACCTCGAACTGGCCCGATGGCAATCGTTTACAAACACTTGTAAAAATAAAAACCACAACAAATTAGAGCTCCGCAACAGACTCCTCCAGGACGCTCTGAGGAGGTGACCTCCTCAACCTCCTGCTCGCCCACAACAGAGGCTTCCCCCGTCTCCGATGGCTCTTGTAGGATCCGAGCCTTGAATTTCTCAAGATAGGGATCCCATAACTCGGGAGCCATGAAAGAAAAGTTGCCATCCTGGTTGAATGCCCAGCAATCGTACAACATATCTTCCATGGAGGACAGGGAGGTCGCCTTCTCCTCCTGCACCACAGACTCAGCCTCTTGCAGCATTGCCTTGGCCTCAGCAACATCGACCTGAAGAGTGGCCAGGGCGGCCTTCGCGGCCTGCTCACTTTCTTGGGACGATGCAAGAGCGACCTTGGCATGGTGCTTGCCTTTTTGCGTGACTGCTAGGGTAGCTTTGGTAGCCTGCTTGCCCTCTTGAGCTCTAGTCAAGACGGTCTTTACAGTATGGAGCTCGGTCTAAAGCTCATCGTTGCTAGCTTGAGGTCGGGCTATGCTACGGTGCTGAGCCAGGGCCGCCTGCAAAGTACAAAGGGGATAGTTAGGTGCATATTAGGGGGCAAAATTGAAAAGAAAAAATTTCACTAACTTAAAGGAAAAGATCTTACAGTGAGGGTCATCCCCAGAGCTGACTGCATGACATTCTCCGGGTTGTGCTCCTCTATCGTCCTGAGGTCCCTTGGGTTAGCTTTGTAGACATGCTCCACCATGTTGTTCGCAGTCTCATAAAGGGTCCCCCTGAAGGTGTCGGGGATTTTCTCCAGGTCATGGGGATCAACGGGAATACGAACGGTGGTGGCAGGGGCAGCAGGAGCTGGGGGATCGACTTGTATGACTTGATCTCGAGTAGGTGCAAACCGAGGAGGAGGAGGAGGGGGAATCCTTTTCTCCGTCATGGTGGAGGTCGGAGTTGTTGAGCTCGTACCTTTCCCCTTAGCAGGTGATGGGATGTGGTTCCTACCGTAGGAGGCATTTTCTTCGTATATCAAGGCCTCTTTACGACAGGACCCGAGCTGGACTTCCCGCCCTGGAAAGCGATGCGGAGATCGGGAACCCCGGGTCACTCCATTTCTTCGTCTGAAAAGAATAAGAAGGGAGATAAAACATGGATAAAGTCAGAAATTTACAAATATATATATATATACAGTATAATAAAAAGTCCTACCCTCCAGGTTGGGGGAGGAGTCTATTGTCACGACCTTCGGCCTCAAGAATACTTGGGGATATGGGGAACCTAAGTCTACAATTTCCTGAATTAAGGGAGGTTCAGGCTCGGGTTCTATTTCGGGGTTGGATTCCTCTACGTACTGCCTAAGTCCAGGGGTAAGGGTACCCTGGAGCAGAGAGGGCCACGACTTGAGATTGGTCTCATACTTTTCAAAAAATACTGACCTAAAGGATAGGGTATCATCTACGACAACAGTTCCCTTAGGATAGCCCATGTCATGGCGTAACACTAAGTGATCCACGCACTGGAGCTGGCGATTAACTTACACACCAGCATCGTGTCGTCGATCACGAGCTGGCGATAATCCTTCTCACTAGACAGAAGCCTAGACAGCGTATCGTATTGACCCTCGAGGGTCACAGATTTGTCCATCCTCGCGAATATGGCTGCACAAAAATAATACTCAATTAGTATATACAGGAGGAGTAGGTCCAGACACAAAGAGAATGATTTCACGAGCTAAGAAAGGAAATGAGACTTATGAGGACGGTTGAAGTATCAAAGTTTGCAGTTGCGGAACCCATTCGACATAAAGAATTGATCTTTATAGTCGTTGGGGTGGCTGGGGAGCTCGATGACCGAGGGCAAGTTGGGGAATCAGGTCAAGTAATAGAACCCGTCACCTCGCCCTCATTGCTCCAGACTGGCCTTGAGGCAAAAAAATAAAGGATGTCCGCCGGAGTAGGGACCTCCCACTTGTGCTTTAGAAAAAGATACTTTAACCCTGCCAACAGTTGGTATGAGTTCGGGGGGAGCTGGATCGACGCCAACTTCACGTAGTTGAGGAATTCGGCAAAGTACTGGTCCAAAGGAAGGAAGGCCCCTGCCTTCAGGTGCTCGTTGCTCCAGGCCAAGAAGTCATCCTGGAGTGGCGCGCAGCTCCTTTCCCCTTCATACGAAGGTCGTGCGATGAGGCCCCCAGACTTGACCTCAATGTTGTGGGACAACATTATCTTATTGACCCTTCCTTGGGTCGTGATCTTGGATACAATCGTCTCTGCCTTGTAGAAAGCATTGGGGTCCACCACGATCTCCCTCTCCACCACGGGGCCTAAGTGGGGAAGGGGAGACTCAGAGGCGATCTCCTTCCCCTTGCTGATTTGCTGGACAGACGGACCAGGAGTGTCTTTCTTTGGTACGTTCTTCTTTGGTGCGCTTTTCTTGGGTGCCATTAGATCGCCTAACGAACAAGAAGGATGAATCAATTAGTAGGCAACCTAATATTTTATAAATTTTATGACATGAATGAGTGGGGAAGAAGGGTATCCGTGATATACGAGCTGAGTTGGTCTCAGCCCATTACGTGATCACATGCGCTACCCTACGCTACGCGCCTCGGTTTCCCAATAGACCCCTGATATTTCGGGATTCGTGTGTCAGAGAATCCGGCCGCTACTAACCTTGGGAGGCGGTTTAGAGAAAAGACCGCCCAAGGAGCGTGTTCCCTAAGCAATCTAATTTTTGAACCCTAACCTTTCATCTTCTACATCTCAAATGCGTATTTCCTAAAAACTTACCATGAACTACCCAAATCTACCTAGAAAATGCCTAGTTTCGTAATGTCATTATTTTGGGAGGGGTTCTAAACCTTCTCTATAAGCCTAAGGTTGGAGCCTATATACCAAAAAGATCAAGGAAACACCCTAATAGTGACTACGGAGAAGCATAAGTGGACATGGTAAATCGAACTCAGAAGTCGATAAAAAAAAAAAGAGTTTAGGCGAAACAATAAAACTTACAGTGTAGACGTCGGTGAGAGAAGTGTATTCCACAAGGATGGGAGTGCTCACTCCTAAGTAGTTGTATGACTTGGTGTTGAGAAGATCTCGCAACAAAGAGTTTTGGGGGTTTTCGTTTCTCTGGGAAAGAAGGAGGTTTGAAGATGCAGAAGATGGAAGACAGAGAAATTTTTTGAATAAAAGGTGATTAACTGTAGGAATGGTCTATCCCTTTTATACGTAAATGGCATAACTCAATGTGAGCCACCCGATTTGGCCAATGCAAAATCCGAGGATTGCGGTTTGAAAGATGAAACGGCGGCAAAGAGTTAATAAGACAATTAATGCAGTCCTCGAAACCCGAACAGATGCTAATTGTAATGTTCCACATGTCCAGTACTCGAGTAGTGGGAAAACATGGGTAATTGCAATGTAAGTCTAAAAGTCCCTACTGTGTAGGTCAGAAGATGACATCATAAAACACGAGCAGGGACTTGGGGGGCAAATGTGCATCCTAATTTCAGCACAAGTCCTTTATTCAGCTCGTGTACAACTGGAAAGTAAAGGCACGAAAAAAAATGGCCAATGAATCCGTGTATTCTCCACGAAGACAACACGGTCCCCAAGGTGATGGCACAAGCTGGGGTGTATAAAGCGATAGGCACGAACTTATAATATGTATAAGGCATAGCATCAATGGCACGAGCTCACGGTATATTCAGCTCGAGGCACGCAAAAGATCTGACGTGTCCCTGGATCCCTGAAAACCCGAACATGTTATATAATCGTGCATGGCCAGACATGGCATGTCTGCGGATCCCTAAAAACCCGAACATGTAATATAATCGTGCATGGTCAGGCAGGGCATGTCTGCATGTCCCTGAGGATCCAGGATTAGTTTTATTTCCTGATCAAACCATACCTTAGGATAAATTGGAATATTTCTAATAAGTGTAATACAGGTAAAAATAGATGTTAAGTCACGTGATGACCCGAAGACCTGTCCAAGGATTTTCTCTATAAATACTGAGATCTTGGATAAAGGGAAGAAAAAATTACTTTGTAATACCAAAACTCTGTCAAAATTCAGAGAGAAAGTGTAATGCCCTGAAATCCTAATGCGGTTTAATGGTTGGATTAGTTGGCCGGGAGGGCCATAATTGATTTATTATGCCATTAAATGATTTTGTGCATGTTTATGTGAATTATATTATAATATGATGTTAAATGCATGCATATGGGTCCACAATTTATTTCAGGGGTATTTTGGTAATTTGGCCCGTTGAGGGCATAATTGTATAATTGTATGCATGTTGGTGAACTGTTATTGAGGCCACATCATAATGTGGATTTGTTCAAGCCATTTGGCATGAGACGATCTTTGAATTTAAATTATCAGTTTGGTCATAACAAGTTTGAGTTCGAGGCTCGGGGTGAGTCTCGGGGTAATTTGGTGATTAGAGCGTTGCCATGAATTAAAGGGTAACGGGATATGAATTGTTGATATTTGAGGATATCGAGAATAACAGGAATTGGAGGGTGTTAATTATGATTAACGAAATAGGTGGAAAATGACGGTTTTACCCTTGGGAGTCTTTAGAAACCTTTAAGTGACCTAGGGCAAAATAGTCTTTTCACTCCTAAGATATATATCAACCATTTTGGATTGTAGAAGCTTACCAAAACAGAGCTTTCTCATTCCTTCAACTGATCATCATTCCTCCTCCTTCTTCTTTTCAATTTTTGAACCTCAATTTGAAGAACCAAGCTAGGAATCAAAGTTTGGAGCTTAGGACTTTAGTTCATCCATTGAAGAGGACTTAAATCCAGCTTGAGGTAAGAATTTATCCATGAAACTTTAGCTATACTCTGTTTTTCTAATGGTTTTCAGTTGAGAAAGTTGAGGTGTTTAGTTGAGAATCAATGGAAGTTTTTGAGGAAATTTACTTGGGTTTTGATGCTTGTATGGTGGGTAAGTTGTAGTAACTATTGGTGGCTTTGCTTGGTGATATTGGGGGAGTTTTAATGAGGTTTTAGAATGAGTTCGAAGGAAAGAAAATAGGGGTTTTGGCTGAATTTCAGGTGGGGTCGCGACTCTGTTCTAGAGCGTCGCGGCCCAAGTTCATTGAAGAGGAAGGGTGGTGCTGGAAGGCCTGAGGGCCGCGCTGCTTGGGGAGGCAGGCCGCGGCACTTGAGGGCATTTGTAGCCAAAATAATGTTTTGATCATGGGAACTCAAATCTTAGGCCTCGGGATCGTTCCTACTACCCGGTTTCGTAGGATTCGATGTCCCGGAGGCTAAGTCTTGGTTCGGGAACCTTTGTTATTCCTTTTTTTGATGGAATCCCATACTTGGTTATGACTAGGTGATTGTTAAGGAACTAAAAGACAGATCGTTCTCAAGGGTCGTTCTTTTGCTAATTCTCGCTCGAATCATAGGTAAAAAAAATGCGCTCCATATGTGACATGCATGGTTATTCTTGAGGCATGTGAAATGTTTAAATGTGGACATTGATTGCATATCGAATGCTTAGCAAAACTTGCTCACTTGTGCATGACACTGACTAAATAGTCAGAATTAGCAATGGTGTCAGTATTAACTGTGAAGCTATGACTCATTAGTCAAATTCGGCAGTAGTACTGAGCACTGGTCACATGGTATTGACTCATAAGTTAAGAACGATCTTAGCGTATTTAACATAAGCCGATAAAGATTAGATCTAATCGACATCTACATTGAATGACTCAAATGAGCATTAATTCCGGACCGACCTCAAGTTCGATGAAAACTAAAAGTGCTTGTCTAGCCAAAGGCTAGTCATTTACAGCCAGGGCCAGCAAGCCCCGGTGACTATTTAGTCACATGGCTATGGGTGCCGAGCCCCGTAGTGACTACCCATTAGTCACTCATTTGTTTAAGCTAGTGACTTGCTCGTCAGTCACTCATTATGGTTTACCAGAACCTCAAGTGATCACTCATCTGATTAGAGCTATAAGCTCCTTCATGGTTAACGTAACCACAAAGTGATATTCACTCATCTGTTCAGGGCTATAAGTTGTGTATGATTATAATGATAATCATTTGATGATATTTATATGCAGTATTGAGTTTTCTTGCTGGGCTTTGGCTCATGGGTGCTATATGGTGCAGGTAAAGGGAAAGCAAAGGTCACCCAGCCTTGAGTGGAGAACTTAGGTGGTGATGTGTACATATGCGGCCGCTTGACCACCACGGCCAAGGAGTTCTCAGGGGAACTAGGGGGTTTACCCTATTTTTGCCGCTTAGATCGGCGGGTTGTAAATTTTATACCGTAATGACAATTTTGCATTGTAATTAACTTGTAAACGTTTTTTTATGGGCCCATGAACAGTTTTATGTTTTAAAAAAATATATCATTTCCTTTTGATTGATTTTCCACCTTAACCTATTAATAACACCTAGAAGCACGTTTTTAACCAAAGAACTCGGTTAGCGAGTTAAATCACAGTTCAAAGTTCACCGTAACTGTCTTAGGGTAACCAGGGCATTACAGAAAGACATTAATAACATAGACTCGTGGACTAGGTGGATTTAATCACTGAACCACATAAAAAAGACGAGTGTTCTTGGGAATTTCCTTTCGAGAATTCTTGAGAGTCATTTTCTTATTATGGTTTATCATTAAGCACTAATTCATCCCAGTATTCTCTTAATTCACTGTTGGCGAAAAACCGCATCAACACATATATTTCAAATCACAAAATTACACACATATATATACCCAAATATGTGAATATATATCACCACACTAATATTTAAAATAGTGTATTGTAGAGTTTAAACACTACTACAAAACACAACTTTTCCCGATAGTTTTTAACTGTCACTATTGAGCAACGACGACAGTCGACTAAATATCGTATTTGCCTTTGCCGGCATAGGGGTAACTACACCAACAGTTAAACACTGTCGCTGTTGTGGGTAACACCGACAGTTATTAGGTGTCGTCATTACTGGCAACACTGATAGTTATTAGGTGTCGTCGTTGCTGGCAACGCCTACAGTTATTAGGTGTTACCGTTGCTGGCAACACCGACAGTTTATAGGTGTCGTCGTTTCTAGCAACACCGACAATTATTAGGTGTCGTGATTGGCTCTCTATGGTGACAGTTTTTAACTGTCGCAAAGTTTCAACACCAGAGGGCACTGCAAATATGTTTTCAATGCCCCTGGTTTCAAAATCAATGTAGCAATTGCACTAAAAGAATGCACATCAAAAATTAAAATAAATTAACACTGGTAACATTAATTTTATATTTGATTAGTTCTAACACTTTCTAATAAAAGAAATACATAGTTCCAAAAAAAAATTCATAAAATAGATACCAAGCAAAGTTCCAAGAAAACTAGTTTGTCATAAAATAGATATTTAGCAAAGTACATAAAAAAGCTAAATTAACTCAACCTATTATTTGTTAGATTAATTCTCCAAATGATTAGTTCTAACAATTTCTAATAAAAGAAATACAAAGTTCCAAAAATGAATAAATCCCCTCACATAGCAACTGAGCATGCATGCCATCATTTAGTGAGATGCGGTAGAATATATTTTGCCCACTCCTCTTGAACTTCATTAAGTTTAGCGTCAGTACACAAAAAATCTAATCCAACCCATTAGTATGTAGTATATCATCCAACAACCTATAAATTAATCATATTTAATTATAAAAGGCATGCATATAATTTAAACATACAATTTAAACTTTAAATTATAAAAGACATGAATATATACCTCAAATACAATATCCTCAGAGTTTGTCCAATCTTGTCCATGGTGCAAAATTGTGTCACACCATCCTTGAAAAGCATAGCAATCGTGTTGTATCCAAAAACATACGATGGGATATTAATCTTCTTGTGATGGTCATTATCCCATGGTGATACAAACTTCAATAAAGAGGTCAGAGTGCTTGACATAGATGTCGAATCATTATGAGAGATTGACACTACCTCCTGTGTTAATGGCTCTACACGCGAAAGCTTTGGGGTTTGTGGATGTTGAGTGAAAGGTATCATTGCCTCAATATCTTCTTGGTTTCTCTTCTGCTTATGACCCAAGGAAAAGTTAAAATAAAATAAATTTCAAAATAAAATAAGTTAGACGATAATAACTTATAGAAATTACTTGTTCGTGCTCACTTACGTTGATAATAAGATGTTTATGCCAAGCTACTGGTATCCCAACTGCTTGACCTACCAAAGTGATCCCTACATTCAAATTAGGAAATTGTAGCCTAGCCATCTCTTCGTTGGCTACCTTAACAACTACACGAGCAACTTCTTTAGGCATCTTTTTCCCATGGATATTTGTACTATCAATCTTAAGGATGTATCTCGATGCAATTGTTTTTTTATTCAACTAATGGCTAATAACAATGTTTTTTTTTTCAATGTTTGGTTTTATGTAAAATTAAATATCAAAATAATAAAAGATAATTTGGTGTGCATTGTTTAAATCTCTTCAATTGGCCAAGGCAACCAAGAACTATTGTTTGATCAATATATTATTTAGACTTTTGAAATATTCAAGTTCTTTAAGATACGGGAAGGAAAATATAAAGAAAAATATATATAAATATATATAGGAAATCTTTTCTTTTAGATTTTGGTTTTTGATGGTTTATTGTGCTTATGGTTGCAGAGAAAATGGAATCAAATGAGTCGCGGAGTTGGGCATTTTTGTTGTAACAATGTCAATATAAAGCTGCAACATCAATTTTGAGCAAGCTCTCTGACCTACTTTTGCTGCAACAAAGTTCGTGTAATGCTACAGCAAAGTTTCAGTGGACAAAGACAGCTCTTTGACTTGCTTTTGCTGTAGCAAAGTTCGTGTAATGTTTCAACAAAGTTTCAGTGGACAAGGACAACTGTCTAACTTTTGTTGCAACAAAGTTCGTGTAATGCTACAGTAAAGTTTCAGTGGACAAGGACGACTCTCTGACTTACTTTTGCTGCAGCAAAGTTCATATAATGCTATAGCAACGTTTGTTCATAATATAAAACTAAATATTATTATGTTGTTTTATATTATGTAAATTAATTGATCATCACATGGATCTTTACTCTTACAAATTGGCTAGGATACAACTTGGAAGTCTAATTACGTGTTCGATTTTATTAATTAAAATAAAAAAATTTATGTTTAAATTCAAATAAGATTATGACAAAAAACAAAAGAAGAAGAAGCTTTGGGACCCTATGATGTGGGGGCTTTTTCTTTTTTTCTTTGGGGGCAACAAATGTAATTGGAGATCATGACAATATTCTTTTTTTTTTAAACAAAGATGTGACAATATTGTTGGTACTTTTCATAACTTTGGAAATGTAGTAGTTTCTAAATCATTCATACTATCTTTTATGATTTAGTTAGTGTGTTTAAGGTCTTCAAGCAAAGAAAAAAAAAATCTTTATCGATTGCCATTATTTTAATTACCATGGCTAAATTTAAAACGGACAACACTTCCACTATATTTGTAACCTAACCATCTGTCAATATCAATTCAAATGAATCAATCAATTCAAACAACAAGCAACTTTTCTTCCTTATATCTCCCCCATCAAACAATTATATATATCACGGAACCTACTTCACTAAGACATGCAAGTTCTCCATCTTCCGTTATAACCGCAACACACAATTATAATCTCAAAACCTACTTAATTATGGATGAATATTTAAGATATCCAAACTCCTTTAACATGCACTTGTATAATATTAAAAAGAATAAAAGATTATACCTCTTCTAATCAATAGCAAGTTTTTCTAATGCTCATTGCTAATTTCACTACCTAAAAATAAAATTAATGCTTGAATATTATAACATGGAATATATTGTACTCAAAAGTAATACAATGTCTCTTGCTTAATGGTACATCTACATGCGTACCACCATTAACTTTGACACGCGAAGCTTGTATCGTTATCCAATATTTCATCAATAAATTTTGTTTGAAAAGTTATAAGTTCAAAATTACCTAATTAATAAAATTAAGATTAGATTAGAAAAACTCGCCTATAATAGATTCTAGCTATAAATTATTTAGTCAAAACTACATGAAGCAATCCTCTAATGCGTCCCCCCCTAATATTGAAATTTCTTGTAGTGTTAACAATTATTTATTAATTTAATATGTTCTATTATTTAGTTGTTAGAGAGTATCAATAATGTTAATACGAGTTTAATAAATTAAGTGGATTAGAAAGCTTTCGCATCAATATGAACAAACCTTTAATAATATGTAATATTAAATATGCCAAGTGCTATATAATGCAAATATAATTTATAGCTATAGCTCTGGCTAGTTAAATTTAAATTTTGCATGTGTAATTACAAAATATTCCTCCTTTATATATATAATCTATTTTTTTTCTTAAGAAAGAGAATGATATTCCTTCAGCAACTTCTTACTGAAGTTCTATTACTACTTGTTAAATCTAGATTTTAATTATATAAGCTATGGATATATATACATATTTTATTGTCTCAAATTAAGTCTAAGAATCCATAACTATCAAGGAATAATATCATAGAAACCTCAAAAGCCATGATAATGAAGGAATTGCATACAAGAATATAAGAAATCCAAATTAAGAATATATATTTATATATACTCAATCAAATTCATTGTATACAAAAATCTCGTTGCATAAAAAAACAAGCATTTTAGTATATCTTTTGTATGTAAACTATGGAAAATTTTAGTGTATTAGAATAATTTTCCTCAGAATATTTAACATGCCATCATCTATTAATGGTTCTGCTATGGAAAATATTTTGTTGGGCATATATGTACATGCAATTTATAATATATTATAACCATATATTCATTGGGCATGTATAAATATGTATACATATATATCCTTATGGAGAAACAAGATCATAGTAATATGTACTCTTTTACATGATATATACATATTATATTGGAGAAGAATATTCTTAATCTTTCTAACTTAACTAGAACTCAAAATTTTGACACATTATAGCGAGAGAATACATCTCAAAGATAAATAATAAAACAAAATTTAAAATTTAAAATTTCGTACATTAACACATTACTACAGAAACCAAAAGCAAAAGAATTTGACTAAGAAATTAACTAAAAGAGAATACACAAATCAGACCAAAAGCATAAACAAATCAGAGAATACACAATCAGACCAAACCCAAAATCTCATTAATCATCAACCAAATATAATCATTATCAGATTTTACAGTAAGACAAAAATAACAATGCTCAAGTAAAAAAGCTTAAGAAAAATACGATTAGGAAAGAAGATAACCGAACCTGGGTTTTATTTGGCTTTTAGATTCTACAAGAGCTGAGATGGGTGAGAAGAAGAGAGGAACACCGGCAAACAGAGAGATGAGAAAGAAGGAAAGATGGGAGCTGACAGAGAGAGATGGGAGAAGGAAGATGGGAAAAAGATAAAGAGGCGGGAGACTTTTCTTTTCCATTTCAAATAGCACGACACAGAGGGAGTAAGTAGAGGGAGAAAAAGATAGAAACTGAATCTTTTAATAAGTGAATTTTTTTAGGCAATACCAACACATTATTGGGGCAATATTGACAGCTTATACTTGTTGCTATTGCCTCAGTAGGTGCCCTAGTAGGGACAACTATAAGCTGTCGGTATTACTCCAATAGTGTGTCGATATTGGTTTTAAAAAAATTAATATTTTAAACATGCATATTAAAAAATTTATAAAAATTTTAAAATTATTTTACAATATTTAACCAATTAATTAAACAACTCATTTTTAACTAATACTAATTTTATAAATACATTAATTTAACTATTATTCTTTTTATCATAACTAATTCAAAATTTTAATATAAAAATTATTATAAATACAAAAGTTAATAATATAAAAAATTTCGAAAAAAAATATAGTTTTAAAATTTTTTAATAAATAATTAATTTTTATAAATATATATTTACATAATTTAGTGTATTTTTAAAATTAAATTATTCATTAATTATATTTCTAGATTTTTTTATTTGAATTTCGGCGACATGTTATAATTGTCGGCATTGGGCTTTTATCAACTGTCGGCGCTGAGGTCAATAGCGAAAATTTTTAACTGTCGGTATTGGTCTCGAATTAAATGTCAGCGTTGAGGTCAACTACAACAGTTTTTAACTATCGACATTGGTCTCGAATTAACTGTCAGCGTTAGGGTCAATAATGACAGTCAAAAGCAACGGTGACACTTATTCACTGTCGTCGTTGGTTTCTATGCCTACAATTTTTAACTATCGGCGTAGAGCTGTGCTAAGCAGTTGACTATCGTACTTGGGTGTCGGGATAGCCCAATTTTGTAGTAGTGAAACCACCATGCATACCCATAAATGGTTTGAACTTTAAAATCTAACTTTAAACCATAAAATGAATGTTCTCCATCTCCTTTCTTGTGATGTGTCAAGAGTATCACATTGATTCTCCTCCAATAGAAACTTTGATTGCATCACCTTCTAAGAAAAATAGCTTTTAGATTGTTAGAGAATATTAACAATGAAGATGATTACAATCAAAATGAGCACAAAATATATATATATATATAATTTGTTATCCCCAAATAGTTATATTTAGTGACGTGGCAATTGGATAGATACGTGTCAATTGATAACACACTTTTATCAATGTGTTGACCAAGGAAATGAGAAAGGTTGAGACCAAAAATGTGTCATGCATGACCAGGGATGAAACATGGCTGACCAGAGGTATGTTTGCCTTATCCGACCAGAGTGTTCCATGCTCAACCCTATGCCCATGCCGACCACAATGTTCCATGCCGATTAGTGATGTTCTTTGTCATGACCAATAGTGTTCCATGACCAGTGTTTGGCGTTGTCTTAGTCGACTAGTTATCTTCTAGGTGACTCTTTGGTACAGCCTCAGTAACAACTTCGACCCAAACCATTCGCAACTGCCGCGGGAATATTTGAAACATCCTGGAATAATAGTTATATTGATGTAATTTGTTTATTTTTCATTAATTAAAATTGTTGAAACAATCAAGGACCCCGTCAAAGTGGGATATTTCTCATGTACGATCCATGAGCCTATAAATAAATGGCTCATGGCATCATTTGGGGGATCGGATTCTGGAAGTATTTTTTACTAAAAGTTTAGAGAAAGACACATTGTATCTTTTCACTTGCACTTGAGAAACTCAGTTGACTCAGGTTCATCTGATCTCAAGTGTAGGTCAAATATATCACAACTCCAAGTGGATTAGGCTATTACCAACAAATTGGGGCTGAACCACTATAAAAATTACTTGTGTTATTTACTTTCTTTTCAAGGTTATTTTCATTTTTGCGTCTACTCACAGTTGGCCAAAATCGTGGGCAACATTTTTGGTGCTTTCATTGAGAGCCTGAATAGAAGAAATACACTGCTACCCTACCAATATGGCTCCCAAGAATACCAGTATGGCCTCTAAATATCCAAGTACATCAAAAGAGCTTGCTAGAACATAAGGTCCTAGACCTCAGAACCCAGAGACTGAGCCCAGTGTCTTTCTCAAGGAGACCACTCCAGAAGTTGAACAACTCCAGGAAGCAATAGGCGCTTTCCAAGAGGAGATGATGCAATTCAATGCTCGGTAGGAGTCTTTCGTCGAGGAAATGGGCAGGCAGAAGGCTGCATTCGAGCAGCAAAAACAGGAGATGGACGCCAGGAATGAAGAGATTAGGCGACAACAGGAGGAGGCCGACCGACGACATCGTGAGGCTGCACTTGCTCTAGAAGTGACCACTCAGCTGACCCAGGCCAATGCCTAGACCACAGCACGAGGAGCAGCCACACAGGGAGCAAGGAATAATAATGCAGGTCAAAGGACCACTGGCAGAGCCAATTCTCGGGGACCGGATAGAGATAGGAGTAATCCCTCTGGTCGGGAGGATGACGGGGCCCGCTCTGGAACTGCCTCGACACAAAGGGAGAACTCTAGAACTCCCTCCAGGAGCCACCGATCAGAAACTTCTAGATCAAGAAGTCACTGATCGGGCAGTAAGAAGACTCCACCCAGGCAGGATCAGACCAGGACTCCTCGAGATAAGAAGACTTCACAGTTTAAAGATGGACACGGTCGTGATGAGGCAGATAGTCATCACACTAATCAGTCAAAGGACAAAGAAAGCAACAGCCCACAAGGACGAAAAGACTGCCCGAGACGTACCGAAAGGCCTCCACTACATCCCAGCCAGCAGCGTAGTGGGAGAGAGTAAGTCCCGCACAGTAAGCCATCTGAAAAATCTAAGAGCACAGTGTTTGATCGGTTAGGAGGACGCACTTCCCGGAAGGATCTAAGGGATGTTATCAGTGACAAGAGAAGGATTGTCCCGGTCGAAGGGCGAGATCTGAACCACCCTGCCAGTCAAGTAGAAATACTTGACGACAGTGCACCAGACAGAAACGCCCGACCAGGCGGTCAAGACCTTGAGACCCCGACGGTCGTCCAGCCATCCAGGCCCAGCTTGATGCATTAACGGCTGCAGTTCAAGGTTTGTCAAAACGACCTTCCGGAATGGATGCGGTAGACGACAGGAGTGGTAATCTGTTTTGTGCCCGAATTAGAGCAGCCTAGCCACCGGAAAAGTATAAAGCACCGGTGCTGCCAGTATATACAAAAAAGGAAGATCCCATAAGACATGTTGGGAAATTTGAAGACCAAATGGAGGTTCTTGGGGTAAGTGACGATTATCGTTGTAGAGTTTTCCCTACTACGTTGTCCAATACTACCCAGGAATTGTATTGGAAATTCAAACCGAATTCCATTAGCTCTTGGGAAACTTTCAGGAAAGAATTCTGTAGATAATTCAGTGATGCTCGGACTCCTCCAGTTTATGCCAACCACTTGGCTGAGATCAAACAAGGAAAGGATGAATCTCTAAAGAATTATATACAGAGATTCATGAGAGAGGCCAACCGAGCAACTGCTGTCGGAGACGTGGGAAAAATGGTTGCCATATCCTCTAGGATAACTTATCGGAGCCCTTTGTGGGATAGTATACATCGCAATCCAATTTCAACACTCCAACAATTTCTTGACCGAGCGGACAAGTATATGAAATTGGATGACGCGATTGAAAAAGAGGAGAAAGGCATAAACAATCCGGGCGGATCAACTGATCCTCCTAAGACTAGAGGAAATGGTCAAAATGGTGGAAAGAAACATGGGAATAACGAGTCTGACCGCCATGAAGAAAAGAAGGCTAATTCGAGTCCGAATGATAAGCCAACCAAGTATGAGCCTATTTCGGCCAGCCAGGCAGAAATATATCTCGCAAGTCATCAAGAGGTTCCCTACCGGAAACCCCCACCAATTAGGAAGGAGATGAGTAAAAGAGACATGAATGAGTTCTGTCATTTCCATGGAGACTATGGTCATGACACAAATGAATGCAATCATCTCAAAGACGAGATAGAGTTTCTTCTCCGGTCGGGAAAGTTAAAAAAGTATCGAGCAGAGAAAACCCAAGGAGAAGGAAGCAACAACAATCCTGGGTTCAAGCGACAGCGGTCTCCACCCTTACAACCCGAGCCTGTGGACTTCACTTTAGACACTATATGCGGGGGACCACATTTGGCTGGGGATAGTAATAAAGCAAGGGAAAGATATGCTCGGACACTTCAACATGAGTTGGATGCAACATCAACATCAGAGGTCATGACTGTAGAGGAGCAGCCTCCAAAGAATCCACGATACGAAAGTGAGTCTCTCACTTTTACTGAAGATGATGCTCGGCATGTAAGGTATCCTCATAATGACCTGCTCGTCACTACAGTCCAAATTGCGAACATGAAGGTGAAGAGATGTCCGGTTGACACAGGAAGTTCTGTGGATATTATTTACAAGTCGTCTTTCGAAAAGATGAAATTATCCATCAATGACTTGAAGCCATGCTCTCGAGTTATTTATGGATTTACTGGAGAAGGATTGTCACCGGCCAGAACAATCAAATTCATGGTCACAACAGGACACGCTCCTAGGCACGAGACAGTCATGACGGAGTTTTTGATAGTAGATTGTTCGTCGGCTTACAATGTGGTGATTGGTCGACCACTACTCGCGGCCTTACATGCGGCAGTTTCTATATGGCACCTTTCCATGAAGTTCTGGAATAGGTTGTGTCCAGGGAGACCAAAGAGAAGCTAGAGAGTGTTATAATGCTTCGGTAGTTAAGGCACGGAAGGGAGCTAAGGAGAATAATATGATTGTGTGTGTAGACAGAGAAGAAGTAGATGAGATGGATATCGACCAACAAAGTAGTGTGATTGTAGCCGAGCAGGAGAAAATTTTAAAAGTTACCAACCAAGAAAGTACTCTTGGTTCTAATGAGCAACATGCCCCATCCGGTGATGAAGTCACCAAATAGGGTGTTGCCCAAAGCAAGGGAATGGACATTGATCCTTGCTTTGGGGATTTAAAGAGTGAAGTAGGACCAATGGAGGACTTAGAGGAGGTCCCAATAGATGAAAATGAACTTACCAGAGTGGTCAAAGTTGGGAAGAAGTTAAAGTTGGAAGTGAGAGCACAACTGGTAGAATTTTTGCGAAGGAATCAAGATGTCTTCGCCTGGTCTCACAAGTATATGGTGGGTATCTCACCAACTGTGATCAGCCATGTTCTCAGTGTGGATGAAAGCTACCCAACAGTGGAGCAGAAGAGAAGATTGCTTGACAAGGAATGAGCGAAGGCTCTGAAAGAAGAAGTCGAACGACTGAAGGAAAATGGGTTCATAAGGGAGGCTTATTACCCCGCCTGGATTTCTAGCCCAGTATTATTGCCCAAGTCCAATGGGAAGTGGAGGACTAGCATGGACTTCACCGATCTGAATAAAGCATGTCCCAAGGACTATTTTCCCTTGCCGAGGATAGACTTGTTGGTTGACGCAACTTCTGGTCATGAAACTTTGTCCTTCATGGATGCTTACTCGGGCTATAATCAGATAAGTATGCACCTTCCCAACGAGGAGCATACAAGCTTCCGAACATACGTAGGATTGTATTGTTATAAGGTTATGCCATTCAACTTGAAGAATGCAAGAGCCACCTACCAACATTTAGTGAATGGCATGTTCCGTGACTTAATCGGCAAAAACATGGAGGTGTACGTAGATGATATGCTAGTCAAGTCAAAGGAAGCTGAAGGGCATGTATGGGATTTGGAGGAATGCTTTGCAATACTTGGAAAGTACTGCATGAAGTTGAACCCCCTCAAATGCTCATTTGGAGTAAGTTCTAGAAAGTTTATAGGATTTATAGTTAACTCACGAGGGATAGAAGCCAATCTTGAGAAGATTAAGGCACTCATGGAAATGAAGTCTCCAACCAGAACCAAAG
Source organism: Humulus lupulus (assembly GCF_963169125.1). Lineage (NCBI taxonomy): Eukaryota > Viridiplantae > Streptophyta > Magnoliopsida > Rosales > Cannabaceae > Humulus > Humulus lupulus. The sequence goes on along the minus strand of NC_084796.1, from coordinate 118,920,112 downwards.
ATGTACAGAGCTTGGCTGGGCAGATTGCTGCTCTAAGTAGGTTTGTTTCCAAATCAACGGATAAGTGTGTACCGTTTTTTAACCTACTAAGAGGAAGCAAGAAGTTTGATTGGACAGAAGAATGCGAGCAGGCATTCCAAGCCGTAAAAAGACATTTGGCTCAGCCTCCATTTTTATCAAAGCCCATTGATGGAGAAGACCTTTTTGTTTATTTAGCAGTCACAGGGCATGCTATCAGTGTTACTCTAATACGAGAGGATGATAAAGTGCAGCATCCGGTTTACTACGTCAGCAAACGGTTAGTAGGGGCATAGTCAAAGTACCCCATGATCGAGAAGCTGGCGTATTGTTTGGTGCTTGCACTCGCAAATTACGGCCTTACTTCCAGGCACATCCCATAAAGGTGCTTACCGACCAGCCCTTACGCCAGGTATTACAGAAGCTAGAGACCTCTAGTCACTTACTTAAATGGGCTGTCGAATTAGGTCAATTCGAGATCAAGTATCAACTCTGGTCAGCAATCAAAGGGCAGGCTCTAGCTGACTTCATTGTCGAATGCACCGGAATTCCTGATGTTCCCGAAGAAATAGAAAACTTAGTTGAGCAGAGAAAGGTTTTCCCTACCTGGCAGCTTTATGTGGACGGATCTTCGAATGAACACCATGCAAGGACCGGACTTATATTAGTCACACCAGAGCAACATTGAATTCTTTGCGCGTTACGATTTGGATTCAATGTCTCCAATAATGAGGCAGAATATGAAGCCCTATTAGCAGGACTGCGCTTAGACAGAGATGTTCACGCTCGATCAATCGAAGTTAATAGTGATTCCCAGTTGGTGGTTTATAAGATTTTGGGAGAATATCAGGCAAGAGGTTTGCGTATGGTGGCATACTTAAATAAAGCTAAGGAGTTGTTAGCACAATTTGAAGAGTACACGATCAAGTTAGTGCCACGAGAGCAGAACTCCAATGCAGATGCCTTGGCAAAATTATCCAGTGCGAAGGATGCTAACACTCTGAATGTAGTACCAGTTGAATACTTAGCGAGTCCAAGTATTACCGAGCAGGAAGAAATGCCAATTACTATGGCTAACACTTGGATGACACCCATCATCACGTACCTCGAGCAAGGGACTTTACCAGAGAATTGCAATGATGCCAAGAGGACGATGAGAAAGGCTGCTCAGTATGTCATGATGGAGGGGGTGTTATATAGAAGGGGGTACTCTATGCCACTGCTAAGGTGTGTGACACCCGACCAGTCGAAGAACCTATTAGTTGAAGTACACGAGGGATTTTGCGGAGATCACGCTGGGGGGCAAAGTCTCTCTACAAAGATTTTGCAACAAGGATTTTTTTGGCCTACAATGAATGAGGACTCCATGGAATATGTGAAGAAATGTGATAAGTGTCAGAGATTCTCTAAGATACCCAGGGCACCTCCAAATATTTTAAAACAAATGTAGAATCCCTAGCCCTTTGCAGTATGGGGCATTGATCTGATCGGAAGTCTACCTAAAGGGGAAGGAGGAGTGCAGTTCACAATTGTTTCTGTGGATTATTTTACTAAATGGATTGAAGCTAAACCATTAGCCACAATCATGTCAAAGAAAGTGTTAGATTTTGTGGTGAATAATATCATATGTCGCTACGGACTGCCGAAAAAGATAGTGTCTGACAATGGTACACAATTTGATAGTGATCTATTTACCGATTTTTGTGCTAGACATGGTATTACGAAGAGCTTCTCCTTGGTAGCTCACCCACAAGAAAATGGGTGGGTGGAAGCCATGAATAAAACATTAAAAGACACCCTTAAGAAATGCCTCGAACAAGCTAAAGGGTGTTGGGTGGAAGAGTTACCAGAAGTTCTTTGCTCGTATAGAACCAATGCTCGGACAACGACGAGCCATACTCATTTTTCCTTGGCATATGGTTATGAAGCTATGATACCAGTCGAGATTGACCCTCCGTCCCATCGAAGAAGCACTTACGACGAGGATGAAAACAATCAATTACTGGCTGAATCTTTGGATTTTATTAAGGAAAGGCGAGAAAGGGCGAGCATAAGGGTTGCTGCTCATCAACAAAAGGTGGCTCGTTATTTCAACTCCAGAGTTAAAGATCGAAAGTTCTAGGTTGGAGATTTGGTTCTCAGAAGAGTGTTCATCAAAGACTCAGGAGATGGAGTGCTGGGACCAAATTGGGAAGGACGGTATCAGATCGAGCAAGTCTTGCCGCCAGGCACTTACAAACTTTCCAGGCTAAATGGTGAACTGATCAAAAACTACTGGAATGGCGAGCACCTTAGGAAATATTATCAATAAATATCACTTGTACAGTGGTAGCTTATTTTCAAGTGCTTTACTTGTTATTTAAGTATGTTTATGATCTGGTTATTTGCTGACCAGTCGTTTGTTTTTAAACAATTTTTGTTTGTTTGAGACTCATTACTAGAATGTTTTGTCCTTTTTCAAATTGATGAGCAAATAAAAGAGATTATGCGCAACATAGTCGATTCTTGCTACAAATATGCTTATGTGTTAATTTTTCGAACAATGTTTAACTAATCGTCAAAACCGGGCAGTGTTCAACTGCTCCGTATGTTCAAACAATGTTCAACTGCTTGGATATTTTCTTTATATTCAATGTGTTTCACGAGTAGTAACTGCTCAAACAGATCCGGTCAAGTAGCAAGTGACCAAGGATCTTACCACCCTCGATCACTTAGGGGGCACATGGGGTATACTGGTAATTAACTCAGCACATGTAATGAGAGCACGAAGTAAGATATTTATTTTTAGGCTTGTTATCCAAAAAAATTGGCATTAATGACGTGTCAAGTAATCCCTGGACACGTGGCTGACACCTGGAAGAGCTCTACTAGTGTATCGACCAGAAGACGTATTAGAAGCAGTAAGCTGCCCAGTCTTACCTGCGACCAGTCTGGTCGATAGTTCCGCATGAAACGTAATATTACTATAAAGATCTTTGTAAATCTCGAATTTAACTCACACAATCTCCTGAGTATCCGATTATTTAGGAGAAAATATCTGTAACAATCTTGTGTAATCCCCCTTGAGCCTATAAATAGAGAAAGATAGCTCAAGGAAGGGACGACTTTTGGCTTTTGAATTATTTGAGACTAGAATAATTCTCCTTGGAATATTGTATTGTTCTTCAAAGGTTAGTGAAACTCATTGAACCCTTGTTCTTTGATCACTCCTTTGATTCTCATATCAATAATAATCTAAGTGGACGTAGGTCATTACCAGATCCTGGGGCCGAACCACTATAAAATATCGTGTTCTTATTACTTATTGCCATTCGATTCTTGTCAACACATTCATTCACATCAAGCATATTCTGACTCCGTGTCAGTTGACCAAAATCTGGGTCAACAAGGCTGACTTGTAAGTTTTTGAAGTAAAAAAGGGCCATTAAGCTAACTTGTTTATCAAAGCTTAAGTAACTTGGCATATTTTAAAATACCACCAAGTTAAAAAGAAAATATTCGTGTGAAATAAAACATTAAGCTCATAAAATGTTAGAGCAATAAGAGTGTGAGAAAGTATACTTAGTAGGAACTTATGAAATGTCTAGAATTTCTAAGTTAGAAAACTAAGTACTTATGCGAAAATATAAGGCATATATCAGAGTGACTTTACTATTCACGAAAAACTTATAATGTTTTAAGCCTAAAAAGACTTAGAATGTTTCAAGTTAGCAAAGAAAAGTAAAGTATAAATGCCAACAGCTCGGCCGTATGAGCAAAATATAATAACTATTGCATAGTAAAATGTTTTTGCAAAGGTATAAGTAATATAAGTAAATTGTCAGCTAAAGATAAGTTTCTGTTGGTTGGATAGAAGACTATCTGGTCATCTAAAGCATGGTCACTGGTCTAGTAAACTGCTTCCAAGTTGATCAACACTGTCCTCGGTGTCGGGGACATCCTCCGGCCAGGAGAAGCAGGCACGACCCTAGCTGGATTGGCTGCTTCCTCAGCGGCCTTTGCCTCGCATTTGGCAAGCTCTTCTCCCCTGGCCTCCTCTTAGAGAAAGTCGAGGTTGAGGGGCTTGTTCAACTTCCATATATGGTAGAAGTAGTTTAAACGAATCTCCTCATAGCGAGCAAGATCAGCTTCCTTTTCTCGTTTCAGCTCCTCATTCTCGCGGGTCATTTTTTCCAAATGGTCAGTCAACATCTTGTTGGTTTGGATTTGTTTCTTATTCTCGTCGGCCAACTCTCTTAGAGATCCATCCCACTCAGCAATGGTCTTCTCCGCCTACTCGGCCTTGGATTGAAGATCCTCTTCAGATTTGGATAAAGTTTCGATCTTTGCTTGAGCTTTCACCAATTGATCATTCAAGACTTTAATCAACTCCTTATAGTCAACTGCTCGGAGTTGGACATGACTGACAGTGACAAGGCCCTGAAATAAATAACCAAAACATATTAAAATAAGAATGAACAATGAGATGGTAAATGTTTCTGATAAGAAACTTTCATTCATAATCCGAGAGAGGCCTTTGTGGAGGACAACTTCGATGCTCTGTCGGGGTAAAGTCTCGAATATTTGAGTTGTAGTCGCATGGTGAAGAGTATGATCTAATAACTCTTTGTCGTATTCACCAACAACGCGAAGAGGCTCACTTAAGCAAGTTGGTCACTGTAGACTCACATAAGGGGGAAGTGAAGGGGGAGCCAAACGTACGACTGGCTGGTTGGATGTTTTTCCCTGGCTGTGTGGCGTGGTCTTTATAGCCTTGCTTGGAGGGGTGGAGCTGCTACCTTCTCCGGTCTTTCTTTTTTTAGCAGAGCTGTTGAATTGCTTGAACATAGTTGGATCTGTATAAAAGAAAAGCACAGAGTGAGTTAGTAGAGGCAACACGTGAACACATGTGAAAAGTAAAACGCTGCATATTCATCATGAAATTCAATAATGATTACTATCAAAAAAACTCGAGTTCAGAATTTCATTAAGAAACTCGTCTTCATCCTCCGACGATGAGTTGTCCCCTCTTTCAGACTCGATACCTTTGCCTTTGCCTGGCCTGACAGGGAAGGTAGGTTGGCGAGGGTGTTCACAAGGAGACTCTCTAATAAGGGGACCACCTGGTCGGCGTGAATGAGAGGATGGAATAAGAGAAAAATGGTCGGTCACTACTTCAGTGTCAGCATTGGACTGATCAGTTGTTTCTGTTTCATCAGTCGTACTACCCTCGGCAATATCTTGATTGTTTGGTAACAATCCCACCATTCAGAGATTCTCCAAGGAGACTAACTGTTCGACGTCTTTTTCATCTTAAGGCATGTTGGCGAGTTCTTCTGCTCGAGAGTGCAACTCCCTGGTTGTGAGAGGATGATCAAAAGGACCGGCATGGGTGAAAGCCAGATTGTTCGCTTTAATGTTTGTAGTGAGGAAGTATTCTATATAATACTTCCCAGGATTTGATTTATGGGCTATACCATGGAGGTACTTAACCCCTTTTTACCTATGAAAGAGGTGGAAAAAACATGTGTTCTTATGGCAAGGGTTGGTCCTAAAATCAAATAAATAGTGTACCTCATGAGGACTAGGCGGTTCAAACCCTAGAAATGGTAGAGAATGTATAGGGCAGACAAGGCTTGTATCCCATTCGGAGCAATCTGAAAAGGAGACACATTGAAATAATCTGCTATTGATCTGAAGAAAGGATGCAAAGGGATTGTAGCTCCTGCATATATATGATACTTAGACCAGGCACAATAGGCTCCACTGGGATTATTGGCTCTTTGGTTCGAGCGTGGGCATATCACATTCACTCCTTCCATACCCAAAGCTTCGATATGTTTATCGAACTTTTTAGAGTGTAGCTTAGAAGGTTTAGCTACAAACTAGGAAGGCACAATGTTTTCATTGTTCCTCAACCTACATGATGCGGTCTGTTGAATTTCTGTGGCGAATGTTTGGGTATCTTTTCTCCTGGATTTTCCAATTTTTTGAGCTTGCGCAAGTCTTGAAGAGGCTTTAGTCTCAGCTTCTCCTAGTAAATTTTCTCCCACATGGGGTGCGTTGTCTACCACCTTTTGTGTTGCTCTACGAGCAACCTGAGGATCTTGTTCTTGAGGAAGCCGATTAGATTTCTTTACCCTCATTGGTTGGTGCTGGTGTTGTTGCTTAAGAAACTGATCTTCGTGAAGAAAATACAAAGTCGATCATGGGAGGATTTTCTTAAGGCGACGGAGTTCTTCTGCTGGGAGATTTGGACGAAGAATCACTGCTCGAAAGAGTGTCCCTTGAAGCGGGAGCTGAGGTGTCAGAATTTGTCTGGTTGTCACCTCCTCTATAATCGAAGCGATTCATCTACAAAAAAAATAAGGGGAGGTGAGTAAACCAAACAGAGAATGACTAAATGAAAATAAAAAATATATACATTACTTTGTGAAAAATAATTTATTTGAGGAAAGGAGTCAATCTTCCCCAAAGAAAATATTTAGGGAAGTTGTATGCCCAAGGGACTGTGCTGTGCATGCCTGAGCGGCTGTGCCGCATGGCCAAGAGGCTAGGAGGGCCATGTATCAGAGCGGCTCGAGGGGCATGTCGAGGAACCGAAGGCAGGTGCCCGAGCAGGTCCGCACGCATCCGTTGGCAGATGCGTGTCCGAGGAGGCAGGTGCCCGAGCGGGTCTACGCGCATCTGAAGCCTGGTGCACGCCGAGGAGCTCCGTGTGACCGAGCAGATACATGCGTATCTGAGAGCCACGCCGAGGAGCTGCTGACAGGTGTGCGTCTGAGGAGGCAGGTGCCCGAGCGGGTCCGCGCGCGTCCAAAGGCTGGTGCATCCGAGGAGCAGCTACGAGTGCCTCTAAGGAGGCAGGCATCCGAGGGGCTACTGGCTAAGTGTTCGAGGAGATGCTGGGCTGATGTTCGATTAGCTAGCCACGCAGAGGAGCTAGGTGTCCGGGAAGTGGTGTCCGAGGAGCGGCTGGGCTGGTGCGACCGAGAGGATAGTGTACCCAAGGAATGGTGTCCGAGGAGTAAGGGCATAGGTCTAAATGGTCTAAACAGCTAAAAGTGGCCAAGGCTATGGGTTTGATGGGCTAAAAGGGAAACGTATTTTCTTGATTTTGAACTAGGCAAACAACATCAAAAAGTGGAATTTCAAGAGTTCAACAAGTCTCATAGGGATTTCATATGTTCTTCTTAAACTCATGAACCTAGAGTTAAAATGTGTGGTGAGAAATTATTTTTCTTGCAAAATTTCATGAAATTGGAAGAAAAATTGACTAACCCAAAGCCTAAACTACACTATATTATCCACAAAGTCTTTATCCTACCAAGATTCATCATGAACAAATCCAAGAATGTTGTTTCACAATGGAGTTTTGGCATTGAGTTTCTTAGACAAGTTTTGTGTAAATTTTTTAATATTTACAAAGCTTAAAAATAAAGATGAAGAAATGGAAGCTTACCCAAATGTGTTGAAGAGCCATTGATTCCTTGAGACAGCTTGGAGTTGCTTGAGGAACTTGAAACACCTTGGAAGAAGGAGGAGGGTTCGGCCAAGAGGAAAGGAAGAGATTTTTTATTTTTTCTTGTGGAAGTCTTGACCAAACCGTGGCTCTATTTAAAGAAGGAGAAGGGAGACTCCTCACTCACTTGAAAACCCTTGGTATTCTACTCACCTGAAACCCTTGGTATTCTCTCTCCACGATTTCAAGCAAGTAACTGTCATTTTCATGATTGGAACGTTTTATTATTTGAAAGAGGCGGGAGAATGTCAAAGGTTATTTTGGGAGTTTTGGGACACAGTAATTGCTAAATTTACTGCGGAATTTTGCTAAGAGTTGGAAAATTTTATCATATGAAAAAATTATATAATAAACTTTGGGGGCAAATGTTATCCCCAAATATTTATATTTAGTGACGTGGAAATTGGATAGATACGTGTCAGTTGATAACACACTTTTATCAATGTGTTGACCAAGGAAATGAGAAAGGATGAGGCCAAAAATGTGTCATGCATGACTAGAGATGAAACATGGCCGACCAAAGGTATGTTTGGCTTAGCCGACCACAATGTTCCATGCCGATTAGTGATGTTCTTTGTCACGACCAATGGTATGTTTGGCGTTGTCTTAGCCGACCAGTTATCTCAGAAGTTATCTTCTAGGTGACTCTTCGGTACAACCTCAATAACAGCTTCGACCCGAATCATTTGCAACTGTCGCGGGAATATCTGAAACATCCCAGAATAATAGTTATATTGATATAATTTGTTTATTATTCATTAATTAAAGTTGTTGAAATAATCAAGGACCTTGTCAAAGCGGAATATTTCTCATGTACGATCCATGAGCCTATAAATAAATGGCTCATGGCATCATTTGGGAGATCGGATTCTGGGAGTATTTTTTACTGAAAGTTTAGAGAAAGACACATTGTATCTTTTCGCTTGCACTATATCATAACTCCAAGTGGATTAGGCTATTACCAACAAATTGGGACTGAACCACTATAAAAATTACTTGTGTTATTTACTTTCTATTCAAGGTTATTGTCGTTTTTGCATCTACTCACAGTTGGCCAAAATCGTGGTCAACAATATTAATTAATAATATTACATAAGTAGAAGAAAAAGATGAGAATATATTACATAACTTATGATAATTATCATAAGAGTAGAAGGTTAAAGATGAAGATCTCAAGAGCAACACAAAGCTTAAACAATGTTCAAAACATTTGTCCTAAAAGTTATTTCCTCCATCATAAGAACATTTTGGGAATACTCTCTAGAAGTGCTTCTAAGGACTTATCAAGTCTTCTCTCATACTCACCATAATGTTCTAAAGATGTGCATGTCAACACAAGTGTTCTAAACTATGTAGTGTGTTTTTCACATTCACACATTACATTCAAGTGAGCAAGATAATTTCTATTTATAGAGTTCTCATCCACCATTTGATTTTTTAATGCCATCAAACCTCTTTGGGAGTTAGAAAACATGCACACAACAACTATAAAATATTATAGTAAATGAAAATCAAATTCAAGATGTGTAACTCCTTTTACACATCAATTGGTGAATTTTTGTGAAAGTTACAAAACTTATGATTATCATTTCTTAAAAATTGTAATTTAATCTATATGTTACAAAACTTATTATGATAATTCTTTTGTCACACTTATTTGTCACATAATTCATTTAATCAAAATATTATATTATATATAACAATTAAAAAAAACTGATTAAATTTTCTTTTATAAATAAAGTACCTAAATATTTTATCCAAGTCCAAATAGAGTTACCTTATACAAAATTTTAATGTAAAAATCAAACATATATAATTATAGAAAATTTCACATATTGTAACTTTGAACTTCTCGTATACGTAATCGTAAAAAGAATTTTTACTAATCATAAGTTGAGCCTGATAAAAAAACTTAATAGTAAAAAAAAACTCAAATGTAACTTCGGAAAAGTCGGAATTGAGTTTTTGAAACAGATGCTCAAAAAGTGATTATCACGAGATTTACACCGTCTGATCATATATAACCTCACACGGTTTTGGTACAGTAGTTTGATAATGTGTCCCTTTTTTACTTTAAAATAAATAAATCATTTGTTCTACTAGTGTATATTAATTTATGAACAAACCTTTTTTGATGACTGAATGTATGTAGTGCAATCTTCAATAATTTATATCAGAATTCATATGTATATATATGTATATATATATATAAATAAAGTAAAAATGTTCATGAAGACTGACCGACCGACTATCAATCTTTTAAATACTCGTCAAAACCCTTCATCAATAATCTTAAGAAGCATATTTATAAAGCGCTTTAAACAAAAAATATGATCACCATTATTCTTGTCTTTCTCTTTTTCTCATTTTCTTCAATAGACATAGTTCTTTCCCAACCTGTATTTAATTTCCAAAAGCTTTATTTACCATCAACTTCAACAGGCCCTGAAGCCATCGCCTTTGGCCCCATCGACCCATTTAGTGGAGATCTCTATACCGGCATATCGGATGGTAGAATTGTCAAATATAATACATCTACTTTCATAGAAGTGTACATCACTTCACCGAATAGGTAATAATTTATCTCAACATCAACTCAGTAAAATAGGATTCTGTTTCATTTTGAAACACTGTTTAATATATATAATTATTCTCATGTTAAAATTTGATTATATATATTTCAGGTCGAGTGTATTATGTGATGGAACAAATATTGCACCTATTTTGGGACCTATTTGTGGGAGACCAATAGGTATTGACTTCTATTATAAAGAAAAACTTTTGTACATTGCAGATGCTTATAAAGGGTTTCTTATGGGAGGTAAGGAAAAACTTGCACTACAACTAGCCACTGGGGCAGAAGGGGTGCCTTTTAAATTTCCTGATGGCTTAAACGTTGACCAATTAACTGGAGATGTTTATTTTACAGATGCCAGTTCTGTATTCCAAATGAGGTACATATTTTCCATAAAAAATAAGTCAATTAATATATATCTTCTTTATTTTAAAAAGTATATATTTTCTTTTAACAAAAAATTCAACAAAGCATAATCTTAATATATTAGCAATAATTATTAGGACAATTGTATAGTTAATGATTCGGTGTAGTCAATAATCTCAACCTTTGAAATGAGATCCAACACATAATATTTAAGTTTATAATTTTTTTTTCAAATACATAATTGTTTCCATTTCATACATTATTTTGTATATTTGATACATCATTTTGTACATTTGGTACAATAACTATACCGTGCAGTATTACACCTTAACCTCAGCCATAATAGTTATAATATGAAAATTATGTTTAATACAGTTACAATTTTTATTTTTATTTTTATGAAAACTAATAAATTAGCAATATAAAATCTTTGGAAGTGTTTTTTTTTTTGGAACTTTTAACATATCATCATTTTCATTAAATTTTAAAACTAACAAATAAATAATTAACAAACATTTCACATTTATCATTTAGTACTAGATACAAACAACGTACAATGTACATTTGTTTGGTTTTATTTATAGAATTTCTTAATTATTTTTATTAAATTTATATCATTGTCATATAAATTTCAAATAAATAAAAATATTATTTATAAGAGAATAACATAAATATATTAAATGAAAAATTAAATCAAAATATTGTTTATAATTTTTAAAAAATATATATATATAATATGATAACTTTTTTACACTTAAGATTATGTGTTATATATTATTATTATTATAATGATATTTATAGTATTTAAATTTATATTAATATAAATATTAAATATGTAGTATTATATTAAATATTATTATAGTAATATTTTATAATATTTGAATTCATATTAATATAATTAGTAAAAAATTAGGATTATATATTATTATCATAATAATATTTTATAGCATTTAAATCTATATTAATATAATGATTAAATATCTAGTCTTGTATTAATTATTATTATAATAATAATAATAATTTATAATATTTAAATTTATATTTATATTAATATAATTAATAAATATCTATTTTTAATTAATTTTAAAAGTATATTCCATTTAATATTTAAAATATTATATTAAACTTAATAAAATAAATCGTTAAAATCAATAATTTTCGTTATCTACGCACTTTCTATATAAAAGAGTTATTGTCCATTACTATACAAAGTTATTTCACAGCCCTTTGTATTTTACATTATACTAAAAATACAATCACAAGCCTTCTTTATCATACCCTATTAATTAAAAAAAATGAAGTGAAAAAATTAAATGTATATTATCTGAAGCACAAATTAAGAACAAATAATATATAAAAAGTTCTTATGATAGGATGAATAATATATGACAATAAAAAGAGTTTTATTGCTTATTTTACGAAGACATTTATGTCAGTTTATAAAAAGATAGTTGGAAGTAATTAATGAGTTCAAAATGGTGAAGATCGAAAAAAAGAGAAGTAACAACATGACCAACGAAAATAAAAGTCTAGAAAGCACTCAAAGTATAGTCGCCCAGTTATAATTTATTTGTAGTGTGGCATACCAGACAAAAAAGTGCCTACTAAATTTAATAAACTGTCAAATGTGTAAGAATGATAACTTTTTAAAGAATTATGAAAAGAATATCATTTTGCAAAGTCACAATACAAGAAATACCTGTCTAAATCCTAGATACAAGGAGTGGAGTGTACAATGCACATTAATTAGTTTTATTTATAAAATTTATTAATTATTTTTATTAAATTTATATTATTGTCATATAAATTTTAAATAAAAAAATAATATTATATATAAAAAATCACATAAACATATTAAATAAAAAATTAAATCAAAATATTATTTATGATTTTTTAAAATATATATAATATGATAACCGTTTTAAACATAAATGATAATATTTTTTAATAAAAATTAAAATTATGTATTGTATATTATTATAATAATATTTTATAATATTTAAATTTATATTAATATAAATATTAAATATATATTAATATAAGTATTAAATATCTAATCTTGTATTGAATATTATTATAATATATGAATTCATATTAATACAATTAGTAAACAATTAGGATTATATATTATTATCATAATAATATTTAATAAGTTTTAAATTTATATTAATATAATTATTAAATATTTAGTTTTTGTATTATATATTATTATAATAATAATATTTTATAATATTTTAATTTGAATTTATATTAATATTAATATAATTATTATATATGTAGTTTTTTATTAAATATTATTATAATAATGATATTTTATAATATTTAAATTTATATTAATATAATTAATAAAATATCTATTTTTAATTAATTTTAAAAGTATATTTTATTAAATATTTAAAATATTAATTTAATGTTAACAAAACAAACCCTTAAAATAAAAAATTTCCGTTATTTACATACTTTTTATATAAAAAAAAACTCTATAATAATAATAATATAGTCATATATAAACTTGAGATACGCTTTTCTTTTCTTCCTTTTTTCCCCTAAATATGTTACGTATTACAAAATGTATATTTTTTTATGTTAAATAAATAATAAACCTCATTGTTAGACTTTTTTTTTTTTTTTAAAGTACACAACATTAGACATTTAAAGTCTGTTACATTAAAAATTTGTTGACTTAATATTTTCTAATGTCTGGCGAAAAAAAAAAACTGGAAACAATTAAGGCCTTGGCCTAATTTGGATAATTTGTTTTATACTAGAGTTGACCGTGTACTCATGTGACCATGTAATTTGATAAAAATGAACCCATGTTACATGTTTTTTGTAGTGAACTGCAACTAGCAATTCTAGTGAATGATGCAACAGGAAGATTACTAAAATACACTTATAGAACACGACAAGTATCAGTGCTTCTAAAGGGACTGGCGTGGCCATAAGTACCGATGGCTCGTTCGTTCTTGTAACTGAGTTCATAGCCAAGAGAATCCAAAATTTTTGGCTAAAGGGTCCTTTGGCTTTTACATCCAAAGTTATTAAGACATTTGAAGGTAGACCTGATAATATTAAGAAGACCCAAAAGGGGGATTATTTTTGGGTGGCAGTGAGCATAATGAGTCCTATTGGTTTAACTATCCCTACAGCAATAATGATTGATGGAAACGGTTTCATTGTGCATACTCTTCCTCTTGACCGCTATTACTTCAATACCGCTATTAGTGAATTTCACCAACATGGCTCGCAATTTTATGTTGGATCCCTTCAGGCTGGTTTTGTTGGTTTGTTGAACTAATGAAAGAGTTATATACACACACATATATCTTACCTATTATATAAGTGGCTATCTAACAGAGTTTAGTATTTAACGGATTTTGGTATGTTTTAACAGAATTTAACACTACTTAATAGATTTTAGCACTTAACAGTTGGTTATTAAACCTCATCAAACCATAAGACACAACCATTACCATAAGACTTATCAAACCATAAGACACAATCATTACCATAAGACACAACCAATGGCATTTACAGCCATAATTAAAATTTATCTCATCAAACTTCCTATTTTAATGATATACAGACATAATTGGTTCTCAAGGTCACTGATAATCATCTTTCTTGGAATATTGTATAGATTGATTGAATCTTTTAATGGAACCCATTTGAATTTGTGATTGTTTGTTTTGGAATTAGTGAAGTTAAGCAATGTAAATTTAGATTTTTACTCCAATGTCCTACTTTTTAAGGAATTTTTTCAATTTGATAATATATAGACTTTACTGTTTCACGGATTATGAACAAATCAAATTCAAATCATTAAAAAGCTATCAGAATAAAACAAAACAAATATTATAAAGAATCAAAATTTTACTTTCTTTACAAAAAACGAGCAAGGAAATTCTAAATTAAAAAAATGCCAATTCATTATTTAACCGTATAATTTTTTTTAAATTTTCTCAACAACCAAACAAAACAAATAGTGGAAATCTAGAATTGCTATGGAAATAGAAGATGAAATTGAGAGAGAGAGAGAGAGAGAGAAAGAAAGAAAAGGAGAAATAAAGAATTAACCTTGACGGAGATGGTGGGGGTGTTGTTAGAATGATCTTCGGAAATGACGACGTAATCTCCCAAAACGACAACGTTGTTCTGGATTTCCTCGGAGACGCACTTGGTGCCGGACGAGGGTAGAGTTAGCCAAATCGATTCACTGGCTCGAACCATTCAGAGGATCACCAGAAATGCCACCGTACTCTTCATCGTAACTCCCTCCTCGCTTTCTCTCTCTAAAGAGTCGTATCACTCTCTAAATATGAGGAATTTGCCAAAATGATAGTGATATTTGCAAAATGGTTCTTTTTATTTTAATTAATTTTATAGTTATTATATTTTTTTAAATGTGAGGATGTGGCAGGATTTGTAAATAAAATAGGCTTAATACATATAACAATGTACGCCCTGGTTTTCCCACGGGCTGTTTAGCAAGACGAGCCTCGGACTAAACATGATTTAGTCCGAGGCTCCCACAGGCCAGATGCTCTATTTTCAGGACGGGCCCTTTCTAGCTCGAGGGGGTCCTGTTTCCAGCTCGCTCTTGTTGCACCAGGAGCTGGGAACAACATCCGGCGACCACTAACGGATCAGCTCGGGTTATGGATTGCTCCGGTAGCGAGCTTCTCAGGAAGCTCTGACCCTATGGGAAGTCAACACGCAAGATAAACGTGCATAATCCTGCCATCACGTGTCCGACATCCCCCTGACTTCTCGGACACGCAGCAGGAACGTGCGTATTTAGACACCCACGGACGGGTTGGGCCGTGCGGCCCATTATCTCCTTCCATACTGATTAGACCACACTTGTGTGTCAGGTTTAGGAATTAATCATGAATATCACAGACTTGATATGACAAATGGTAAGGTCACGGGATGACCTCCCTACCAACTTCCAGGTGCCTTCTCCTATAAATATGGAGACCTTGGGAGTTGATAGGGGTTGGAAAAATAGTCTTGTAAGAACTATATACTTTGTAAACCAATTACCCAGAGAATATCAATAATATTGACTAGTGGAGTAGAAGGATTTTAACCTTCGAACCACTTAAAAACGGGTTTAGGGTCACCTAGTTCTTTCCACAAAGATTTCATATCTGTGACGGTTCTACTTTTAAGTACTAATATCTTTCTCTTCTTCTCTTAATTATCTGTTGCCGAAGAACCGCGTCAACAGTTTGGTTCTTTCATTGAGAGCAAGTCCGATTAGTACTACCACAAACATACAACTATGGTGACCACTCGATCCAAACATGGCAACGAGACAGAACAGCATGATGGGCAGGAGGCCCGCCATGTTGCCCTCCCTGATGAGCAAGTTCCTGAAGTCCAGCAGAGGCCAGGAAAGCAGCCGGCCGGCCAAGACGACACTGGTAGTTCGGCGCCCCGGCCGCCTAATCCGAATCCATGTTATTACACTGCGGTGGAGATGGAGAATGCTCAGCTGAGGAGCCAGCTAGCAGCAGCTGGTCGGCAAATCCAGGATATTCTGAGTCGACTACCCCCTCTCACAACCAACGGTAACGTTGGAGAGAGGCAAGGCGAGGCTCCTAAGTCTCGCCGGAGTAATCGATCCAGGCATAGCCGTTCGGGTAGACTCCCTGCAGCCAACTCCACCCCTTCAACGCGCCATCAAGAGGCGAACTTCAGGGAAATGCCTCAGACCGAACAGCAGCAGTACAGCCGTTCGGTTAGGACATCAACCCCTAGCTCTCAGCCTTCCTCGAGGACGCCCAGAAGAGATCGAGGAAATTCCCAAAGGAGGGCCGAGGGGATCCGGAGACGTCAGCCCGTCCCCGAAGAACGTCCAGTTCCTCGTCCAGCTCGCCCAGCGCGAAACCAGCAAGCTGGCAGGGCCGAGGGGCCCCCACCAAATTTAGTCCGTCCGGACGGCACTAGGATCGCCTCTCCGGTCAGGCATCCTCCTTCTCCCATCAGATATCCGTCTCCTCAGACCGTCCGAGACATCCCGACCTACGGAAATAGTAGGAGAGACCCGCCATCGGCCGGGCCTTCCCGGCGCAGCAGGGTGCCGGGGGAAGGATCAGGTCGGAGCCGCCAAAGACGCACCTCGAGCCTGTCCAGCAGGAGTCACTGGACCAGTAGTGCACGGAGTGATCTTTCGGGAGGAGACCTGCGACAACGACTAAGTTCAGCACAAAGTCACCATACTACCCAGGGAGGCGACCTTCGAGATCGCCTCAACTCTCACAGAGAGGATCGAGTTAGGGATGGTAGCCAGGCCTGCTCAGTTGGGGTCCAATCCGAAGTACGTAATGGCGGGAATGCCCCAAATGACCTATCTCCAGATAGGAGGGGCAACAACCCGCCTAATATGTACAACGGGTCCGGAGCTGTTGAACAGCCCCGGAATAACCCAGGATCTCAGGACAAAACCCTAGAGCGCTTAACTCAAATGGAGGAGCTGATGAAGAAGCTCCTGTCGGAGAAAGAAAAAGACAAATATGATTCAGGGGATGAGATGGAACTCTTCGCCCCCAATATAGCAGCAACGGCATACCCTTCTGGCTTTCGTATGCCCCACTTGTCCAAGTTCAACGGGGATGGAGACCCATCTGACCACTTAGGGATGTTCAACACCCTAATGATGGCTCATAACATCGGACCAGAGCTTCGTTGCTTGATCTTTCCTTCCACCCTAATTGGACCTGCCAGGCAGTGGTTCAAACAAAGTAAAAGGCAGTCAATCAGCTCCTGGAAGACCTTTTCGGCTGACTTCAAGAGGGCATTCCGCGCCTCTCAGGCCGCCAGGGTCCAGGCCGACTCCCTAGCTAACGTGAGACAGCAACCTGGAGAGACGCTAAAAGCCTACTTGAGCAGATTTGCAAATGTCGCTGCTCGAGCCAGAGACGCCGACGACAGCTCCAAACTCATGGCTATGAGGACCGGGATCCTAGTAGGCGGAGATCTGTGGAAGGATATTCAAAGGAGGGGGGTCAGCTCGGTTAGTGAATTCCTTAACAGAGCCCAAGAGTGGATAAACTTGGAAGAAGCTGAAGCTTCAGCCGCGGGGACCAGCCAGGTCCTCGAGAAGCCCGCTGGGACGGGAACAGAGATCGTAATAGCGACTCCCGACGTCACGCAGAGTAACCAGCCCGGTGGCGGCAAAAGAAAAGGGAATGGTGAAAACATCCAGCACGGTCAAAAGAAGAATAAGTCCGTGGATAAATTCAAGCCCGTGTTCACAACGTATACCGAGCTCACCCAAACCAGAGAGAATATTTTCCTGGCCAACGCTACGCGAGTCCCCTGGAAAAGACCGGAGCCAATAAAGCACCCTAAGGGAAAGAGAGACGCTTCCAAATTCTGCCGTTTTCATAACGACGTCGGGCACAATACCGACGACTGCAGGCACCTCAAAGATGAAATCGAGACTCTCATCCGAGCAGGTCCGTTGGCGTAATACTCGCGGAACAGGGTCCCGACAAGTCGACCCGCTCCGGAGATCCCAGCCAGTCAACCTGGACCTCGAGTAGATCAGGACGTCCCTCCCCCCGTGGTCGAGGGAGAGATTTCCACCATCTCTGGAGGACCACACATGGCTGGCACGAGAAGGGGCGCCCAGAAGAGGTACATAAATGAGTTGAAGGCCCACAATGGAGGGGAGTTCGTCCCGGAACAGCGTCAATCAAAACAACAAAGATTAGAGAAACAACCGATCACTTTCACGGAGGAAGACGCGGGCCATGTCCAATTCCCTCATAACGATCCCTTGGTTGTAGCAGTCCAGCTCGCCAACCGGAGAGTAAGGAGGGTGTTAGTGGACAATGGGAGCTCGGTGAACCTCCTATTCCGTTCCACCTTAGAAAAAATGGGTCTGACCGTCTCCGAGCTGAAGGCAACCTCGATGATGCTATATGGTTTTTCGGGAGAAGGGTCAGCAGCGATAGGAACGATTGAGCTGGTGATCACCCTAGGCGACGAGTCCCGAACAGTGTCCAAACTACTCGAATTTGTAGTCATTGACTGCTCCGCTGCCTACAATGCAATTTTGGGCCGACCTACGCTCGTTGCTTTCGAAGCTATCACGTCCGTCCGGCACCTCGCCATGAAGTTCCCTACTTCAACAGGGGTCTGCACTATCAAGGGCGATCAGCTCGCTGCCAGGGAATGCTACAGCATTTCCATGAAGGGAAAATCTAAACCCGGGCAGGTGACGATGGCCATTCAGGATGAAGAGGAATCACAGGGACCCAAGGCGGCTCCTGAGATTGAAAAACCTCGGGTTTCCGAAGATGAAAAGCTCGCCCTAAGCGAGGACATTGACCCCCGAGTAGGCGAGGACAGGTCCGAGCTCCAAGCTATTGAAGATCTCGAGGAGGTAGGCATCGATGAACAAAACCCATCCCGGACGGTTAAGCTCGGAAAGAACCTCTGCGATAGAAGAAAGGCGGAACTGACTGCGTTTCTGAAAGAGAACCTGGACGTATTTGCATGGTCGCACGAGGACATGATAGGGATCAGTCCGAGCGTAATCATGCACACGCTCCACCTAGACAAAAGCGTCCCTGCCAAGTCTCAAAAGCAGAGGCGTTTAGGGACAACCCGAGCCGAAGCCCTTGAAGAAGAAGTGGCCCGGCTAAAAAAATGTGGCTTTATCCGCGAAGCTAGATTTCCCATTTGCGTTGCCAATCCCGTGTTAGTTCCAAAGGCCAATGGGAAGTGGCGAACCTGTATCGACTTTTCCGACCTGAATAAAGCCTGCCCCAAGGATTGCTTTCCATTGCCGAGGATCGATCAACTGGTGGATGCCACGGCGGGGCACGAGCTCATGTCCTTCATGGACGCGTACTCGGGCTACAATCAGATCGCGATGAATCCAGCAGACCAGGATCATACCAGCTTCATGACCCCAACTAATGTCTATTTCTATAAGGTCATGCCGTTCGGTCTTAAGAATGCCGGGGCTACCTACCAAAGGCTGGTAAATAGAATGTTCGCGGATCAGATCGGGAAAAACATGGAAGTGTACGTCGATGATATGCTTGTCAAGTCAAAGATTGCCAGCAACCACGTCACCGATCTGGAAGAATGCTTTAACATACTGCGAGAATATGGCATGAGGCTCAATCCTCAGAAGTGCACTTTCGGTGTCGCATCGGGGAAATTCTTGGGTTTCATAGTCAATACCCGAGGAATCGAGGCAAACCTCGACAAGATCAGGTCACTGCTCGAGCTTCCTTCCCCCAGGTCGTGGAAAGATGTCCAAGGCCTCACAGGAAGGGTGGCAGCACTGAACCGGTTCATTTCCAAATCGACCGACAAGTGTTTACCCTTCTACAACCTGCTCCGGGGAAACAAGAAGTTCGAATGGACAGTAGAGTGTGAAAGCGCATTCCTCGACCTAAAAACGCACCTGGCTGAGCCACCTGTGTTGTCAAAGCCCAAGGTAGGATAACCTCTTTTCCTCTACATGGCCGTCACTGAGGACGCAGCTAGTGCTGTTCTGGTGCGAGAAGAGGACCAGGCTCAGAAACCGGTTTATTACATCAGCAAGAGACTCCTCGGAGCTGAGTCAAGGTACCCATTGATGGAAAAACTGGCGTTCTGCCTAATCACGGCCTCGCGAAAACTCAGGCCATACTTCCAGTCCCACTCTGTACACGTCATGACCGATCAGCCTCTAAGGCAGGTTTTGCAAAAGCCTGAAGCCTCGGGACGCTTGCTAAAGTGGGCGGTCGAACTCAGTCAGTTCGAGATTTTCTATACTCCCCGAACTACCATAAAAAGTCAAGCCCTGGCCGACTTCGTGGCAGAATGCGCGGGATTCCGTGAGATCCCATCAGAAGACTCTCCTCAGGTCGCCTCCTCTAGTTCATCATGGAAGATCTTCGTTGATGGCTCATCTAACGAGAGCGGCTCCGGGGCCGGAATCATTCTGATATCCCCAGAGGGGCATAGATTCCACTCGGCGCTGAGGTTCGGGTTCAAGGCATCTAACAACGAGGCAGAGTACGAGGCCTTGTTAGCTGGACTTAGGATAGCCAGCGAGCTAAAGGCAAGCTCTGTCCAATGCTTCAGCGACTCCCAGCTCGTGGTGAATCAGGTTCTAGGCGAGTATCAGGCGCGGGGTCCCAAGATGGCCTCTTATTTGGCTAAGGTAAAATCCGAACTGTCTACGTTTGGGCAAGGGTCGATCGAACAGATACCTCGGGAGCAGAACGCCAATGCAGATGCTCTCGCCAAGCTCGCCACCTTGGGAGAGACAGAAACCCTGGGGTTGGTGCCAGTTGAGTTCTTGGAGAAACCCAGCATAGACGGAGATCGAGCAGATATTGGAATGATTGACATCAGGCCGACCTGGATGACTCCCATTGTTGAGTACCTCGTCGAGGGCAAGTTACCCGAAGGGCGCAACGACGCACGACGAGTCCTTTATCAAGCTCCGAGGTATACGCTAGTCGAGGGTTTGTTGTACCGACGTGGGCATTCCTTACCTCTCCTCCGGTGCGTTCTTCCAAGTGAAGCGAAGGCCATCCTGCAAGAAGTTCATGACGGATTCTGCGGAGATCACACTGGGGGGCAAAGCCTGGCCTTGAAGATCCTTCGGCAGGGTTATTACTGGCCGACTCTGTCCAAAGACTCGATCTCATATGTAAAAAAGTGCGACAAGTGTCAGCGGTTCGCCGCGGTTGCGCGAGCTCCTCCGACCGAGCTAAAAATGATTTCGTCTCCCTGGCCCTTCGCCATTTGGGGGATAGATCTAATAGGCGCCCTGCCCACCAGAAAGGGCGGGGTCCGTTACGCTGTGGTAGCCATTGACTACTTCACCAAGTGGGCCGAAGCAGAGCCGTTGGCGACAATAACATCAAAAAAGGTGCTAGACTTCGTGGTTAAAAGCATCATATGTCGATTTGGCCTACCCAAAAAGATCGTCTCCGACAATGGCACTCAATTTGACAGCGACCTGTTCACCGAATTTTGCGAAAGGCACGGGATTGTGAAAAGCTTCTCGTCCGTGGCTTATCCCCAGGCGAACGGCCAGGTCGAGGCTGTCAATAAAACTCTGAAGGCAAGCCTCAAGAAGAGGCTAGATGAGGCGAAGGGGATCTGGCCAGAACAGCTCCCCCAAGTTCTGTGGGCCTATAGGACCTCACATCGGACTCCCACGGGTCACACTCCTTTCTCCCTAACCTTTGGAAGTGAAGCAGTCCTCCCCGTGGAGGTGAAGGTCCTGTCGCACAGGGTCCGGTCCTACGACCAAGACGAGAACCATGAGCTCCTATGCCACTCCTTAGACTTAGTGGATGAAAGGCGAGAGGATTCACAACTCCAGCTCGCCTGTTATCAACAGAAAATCACTCGCTACTTCAACACTAAGGTCAAAAGACGTGCCTTTAGTGTCGGCGATTTGGTCTTGAGGAGAGTTTTCCTGGCCGGGAAAGATCCCAAAGATGGGGTTTTGGGACCAAGCTGGGAAGGACCATACCAGGTCATCGAAGTCATCAAAGAGGGAACTTATAAGTTAGCTCGACTTAGTGGAGGGGCGGTCCCGCGGACTTGGAATGCTATCCACCTAAAGAAATATTATCAATGAGCCATTTGTAAGGCCTAGAAGGTCACCTTCCATGTGTAAATAAAAATCAAATGTTTCTCGTTATTTGCAAGTGTAATTTTAAAGTAACAACGAAAGACCCTTTCCCAGTTACTTGGGGGGCATATGGTACCTGGATATATCCAGGTCTCCTTAACGACTTAGGTGTTAATTTTTATCTACGGATAAGAGTTATCACAAACTAAGTCCTATCCTGGTCTTAACCAGGTCATAAAACTTAGAAGTTAACAGAAATTTGTTGACCGTGGTTCTTCTTTAAAGAGCCCGGGATACGGATAAAAGTTTACCCGAACTAAGTTTTTTCAAAATAAGTTCCTGGTATTAACCAGGTCATAAAACTTAGAAGTTAACAAAAATTTGTTGACCGCGGTTCTTCTTTAAAGAGCCCGGGATACGGATAAAAGTTGACTCGAACTAAGTTTTTTCAAAATAAGTTCCTGGTCTTAACCAGGTCATAAAACTTAGAAGTTAACAAAAATTTGTTGACCGCGGTTCTTCTTTAAAGAGCCCGGGATACGGATAAAAGTTGACTCGAACTAAGTTTTTTCAAAATAAGTTCCTGGTATTAACCAGGTCATAAAACTTAGAAGTTAACAGAAATTTGTTGACCGTGGTTCCTCTTTAAAGAGCCCAGGATACGGATAAAAGTTTACACGAACTAAGTTTTTTTTCAAAATAAGTTCCTGGTCTTAACCAGGTCATAAAACTTAGAAGTTAACAGAAATTTGTTGACCGTGGTTCTTCTTTAAAGAGCCCGGGATACGGATAAAAGTTTACCCGAACTAAGTTTTTTCAAAATAAGTTCCTGGGCTTAACCAGGTCATAAAACTTAGAAGTTAAAAAAAAAAAAAAAAAAAAAAATTTGTTGACCGTGGTTCTTCTTTAAAGAGCCCAGGATACGGATAAAAGTTAACTCGAACTAAGTTCATAAAAATAAAGAGATGAATTCTGACCAAATGCATAAAAATATATATGTAAAACTGGCTGAGCAAATTGTCTCGAGGCGGAAACGCCTCACATAAAAAGAAAATTACAATAGAAAGAGTTCAAAATACTTAAACAAGAAGTGTCCTAAGCCCCATCAGTTGGCCCTTTGGAGGTCGCGGTCTCATCCTGCTCCGCCGCGGCAGAGGCCTCTCCAGTCTCCGATGGAGGAACCTCCTTATTCAGGCGGGCTTGAAGCTGCGGCAACAAGAATGCCCAGAGGTCCGGCGGCATGAAAGAAAAGTCCGCGTCCGAATTGTGGGACCAGCAGTGATAGAACAGGTCTTGTAAGGACTGCTCCGATACGACCCGCTCGTCTTTCAGGGCGGCCTGGGAGGCCTGGGCTTCGGCCTTCGCCGCCTCAAGATCTGTCCGCGATGCGGCCAGGGAATTTTTAAGCTCCTGGTTCTCGGAGCGGATCTTCTCTAGCTCGGATGCGGCCAGGGAGTGTTTAAGCTCTTGGTTCTCGGAGCGAATTTTCTCTAGCTCGGCTTTAGAGGCCGCCAGAGCGTCTCTCACCTCCTGAGACTCCTGGAGGGCGGTCTGGCGATCAGCTTCCAAACCCTCGAGCTGGGCCTTGGTCCTAACAGTGCCTCTGTAGGCGGCAGCCATGCCCTGCAAGAGAAGAATGATAAATTAGCAAACTAGAAGGAAAAAGGCGGCGTGTGAGTGTTAAAGCCTTAAAAGAAGGGGGCACTTTACCGTTAAGGTCATGTCCATCGCAGACTCTATAACTCGGACCGGGCTCGTTGTTTCGATGGCCCGGAGCTCCTTCTCCCTGATATTGTAGAAGTGGCTGACGGCGTAGCTAGCCGACTCATACACTGTACCCCGGAATGCTTCGGGCATCTTCTCCAGAGCCCGGGGGTCGACCGGGATACGCACGTCCGGGGCTGCCGCGGCCAGATTCCCGACCTCTATTACCCCGTCCTGCGCGGCTAGTGGAGATCGTTGGGGTGGCGGGTGCATGAGCCCTGTCCTGGCGACAGGGAGGTTCGCCCCCGCGACCTGGGATGGCGGGGCTTTCTCCTTCTCCTTAGCCGGGGATTTGGTGGAGGCCCCGGCCGAGCTCTTGGACTCGCGAAGCCTCTTTAACCTCGGCCCCGTTGGGGGATTCCCACCGAACACAACGCCCCGCAGACTATTCCCGGGCTGAGACATCTCTTCTACCAAGAACAAAAAACACGGTTATTAGCAATCATACAGAAATAAAGACAAAAGGTCCAAAGGCAATAAGAAAGCAAATACTAAGGGAGCCCTACCCCCCGAGCTGGAAGAGCCTAGGACGATTATCTCGCGAACTGGCGAAGGTTCTAGGTCCGGTTCTGAATCGGGGCTGGACTCTTCTACGTACTGCCTAATCCCCGGAGCATAGATGCCCCTCTGGAGCGCAGGCCACGTGCGTAAGTTGGTCCCGTACTCCTCAAAAATGACCGACCTAAAGGCTAGGGTATTATCTACTACTACGGTACCCTTAGGCCGACTCTCTTGGTTGTCCAGCACGAGCTGGTCAACGCAATGGAGCAAGAGCGTGTCCAGGTCCGGATTCCTTGAGTGACGATGGACGAGCTGCCTAGGGTTGAACCTAACCAGCCGGGGGTCTGCAGTGGCCCTATCTACGTTCTTAAATAAGTAAGAGTTACCTTGACCGGAAGGACCCGCGGCTGCTCCGGATTGAGCCCTCTCCTCGCTCATCCCTTGGGCGACCTCCAAGGTCCTCTTCCTGTTCCTCACCAGAGGAACTTCCTCACCTTCTTCCTCGCCTTCGTCGTCTGCGACCTCCTCCGCGACGATCGGTCTGTTGTCGCGGGCTGGGGGAGGCCCCCGGGGCCTTTTCAAATTCAAAGTCTGATTTGGGAAAATCAGCTTGCAGAATACCATCGTCTCGTCCGTCACGAGCACGCGGTAGTCTTTCTCACTGGGGGGCAAGTTCGCCAGTGTATCGTATTGACCCCCGAGGGTCACAGACTTTTCGGTCCTCACGTAAATGGCTGCAAGGTTGGTTGAAATCAGAAGTGGAATAAGGGACGAGCTAAAATAAGATAACCGTTAAAAGGCGAGCTAAATCAAGGATCACTTACGAGGACGGTTGAAATAGTGATGATCGCAGTTTCGGAACCCAGTTGACATAAAAAACTGGTCTTTGAAGTCGTTTGGATGGCTCGGCAGCTCGATCACTGCTGCTGTGTTAGGGAAGCGGGTTAAGTAATAGAACCCGTCGCCTCGCCCCCGCTGGTCCGGGCTGGCTTTGAGGCAAAAGAAATATAGAATATCAGCAGGAGTGGGGACCTCCCACTCATGCTTTTGGAACAAATACCTCAATCCCGCCAGCAGACGGTATGAGTTGGGGGGGGAGCTGAAATGGGGCCAACCCCACATAGTTCAGAAAATCAGCAAAATACTGATCCAGGGGGAGGAAGGCCCCTGCCTTGAAGTGTTCCCCGCTCCAGGCCGCGAACGACTCGTCGAGCGGCGTGCAGCTCCGCTCCCCATCCGCAGCAGGTCGGGCGATCACGGAGGTCTTCCCCAGAGGAATGTTGTGGTTGAGGAAGATTTTGGTGATCTTTGCCTGGCTGGTTATCTTCGAAATGATTCTCTCCGCCTCGAAAAACGCGTCAGGGGCCACCTCGGCTTGCTTCTCCACCGCCGGCCCAAAGTGAGGAATTGGCGAGCTGGTCACCACCGCCTTTCCTTTATCCTGCTGGGAGGACGAACTTCCCACATTCTCCAGTGGCAGATTTATCTTTGGAGCCATCTGGTCGCCTATCGAACAAAAGAAAACACTTTAGAAAAGGCGACCCAAGCAGGAGAGTGAAGCAAGTATTCTGTACACGAGCTGGGGTAAGCCCAGCCCGTGGAGAGTGGTGCCACGCGTTCCAAGGAACACGCGCCTATGCCCTCAACAGATCCCAAATTACTCGGAATTCGTGTGTCAGAGGACTCAGAGTAAAAAATTGCCTTGGGGGGAAAGTTTCAACAAGCAAGGCATGGCAAAACCGCTTTTAAGGCGTATTCCCTAAGCTACCCGGTTTTTGCACCCAAAATTCCTAAGGATCCTACCCAGAAATTGTTCCTAAGAAAGAACCATGGAAACCATATTCTAAGACGATGTCCCATGGCAAGTGGGCCCTAATCTAAGAAGGGCTGTCACTCTCCATATCCGCGCGACCCAGAAAACCTCTGCATGTGGCTACAGTAAATTTTTTTACCTAAGCTACAGTGGCATGCTCTCAAAAATAAACAAGGACAGAAGACTTACAGTGTATGGTTAGATGGTTAGTGAGGTTGCTGCGCTGGTAGGAGCTTCGTTGGCACAGTGGTCTCCGAAGTTTTGAAGGAACTCGTGCGCTTAAGCTTCGTGAACGAAGAAGATGAGAGCAATGGAAATGAGGGTTTTGTTCTTCGGAAGGTCAGAGAAAACAAGGAAATTTGAGAGGTTTTGAATGGTAAGGTGACCCGTGCGTGGGATGACCACCCCTTTTTATACACGGGAAGGATCACGTGTAAAAGGCCCTTGGGAGACCCTCCACTCGAAATGTGAAACGACGGCTGGACAGTAGGCTAGGCCATTTAATGCGGTTCTCGTAGAGTGTACCGTCGCCACCCACGGCGTTCCGCGTACCAAACGCCTGCGAAAAGCATGGAATGCGAAGGGTTGTGGGAGAAGTCTAAAAGCCCCTACTGTGGTCTCCCATATCTGACGTCATGAACCACGAGCAGGAGCTTGGGGGGCAGATGTACGCCCTGGTTTTCCCACAGGCTGTTTAGCAGGACGAGCCTCGGACTAAACATGATTTAGTCCGAGGCTCCCACAGGCCAGAGGCTCTATTTTCAGGACGGGCCCTTTCTAGCTCGAGGGGGTCCTGTTTCCAGCTCGCTCTTGTTGCACCAGGAGCTGGGAACAACATCCGGCGACCACTGACGGATCAGCTCGGGTTATGGATTGCTCCGGTAGCGAGCTTCTCAGGAAGCTCTGACCCTATGGGAAGTCAACACGCAAGATAAACGTGCATAATCCTGCCATCACGTGTCCGACATCCCCCTGACTTCTCGGACACGCAGCAGGAACGTGCGTATTCAGACACCCACGGACGGGTTGGGCCGTGCGGCCCATTATCTCCTTCCATACTGATTAGACCACACTTGTGTGTCAGGTTTAGGAATTAATCATGAATATCACAGACTTGATATGACAAATGGTAAGGTCACGGGATGACCTCCCTACCAACTTCCAGGTGCCTTCTCCTATAAATATGGAGACCCTGGGAGTTGATAGGGGTTGGAAAAATAGTCTTGTAAGAACTATATACTTTGTAAACCAATTACCCAGAGAATATCAATAATATTGAATAGTGGAGTAGAAGGATTTTAACCTTCGAACCACTTAAAAACGGGTTTAGGGTCACCTAGTTCTTTCCACAAAGATTTCATATCTGTGACGGTTCTACTTTTAAGTACTAATCTCTTTCTCTTCTTCTCTTAATTATCTGTTGCCGAAGAACCGCGTCAACAAACAAAACCCTAAACTATTTTCTAACATTTATCTTTATTTTATTATTATTATTCAGGGCAGATAAAAATAAATTAAAAATAAGAAGTATTATTGCAAGATCTTGTACATATCCATCTGTCTCCCTATCGTCTGTTGGGATTCGTAAAATTGTTAAGGTTAGAAATATTGCAGATTTAATGAAAAGTTTACAACCAATGGAGGTAAAGTGATTTTTATTATTTTCCAGTAAATTATATTTATACCAACATTTTTACTGACTATTCCAAATAAATTGATGTAGATAGCAAAATTCTGGATTCAAGGAAAAATAATTCTAACAAACTTAGCACAAATATTCTACTACATGTCATGTCCTGCATGTAACTCGGGAACTACAAAAACATACAATGAAAACTTTGTGTGTAAATGTGGAAGTAGATCAATTGCAACACCACGGTGTGTATTAAATAATTTAAACGTTCTAAAAAATGTATCTTCTTAAAATAAACTAATGCTCAAATGAAAATCATATTAATTTCAGTGCCAGAGCATATGCGGAAATCAATGAGAACACTAGAAGTATATCTGTCATTATGTTCGGCCATGTAGCAGAAGAGATGTTGGGTTGCTCTGCAGTACAATTAATGGAACATTCTAAAGAGGTTTGTTGTGTTTTAAAAAAAAAAAAAAATGTATATACTAAACAAATTTCAATAATATCATTTTTCAACACTAACTTAAACCTATAAAATTAATTTATCAGGAGAAGAAAGAATATATTGAAAGACTAAGCAAAAAATTGTCAACAAAGAGCTGGACAAAACAAATTTATGCTAATCCAGAAAAGTTAAAGCAACAGCAATATACGAATTTTAATGTCTAATCTATTCAAGAATTCCAACAAAAGGAAGTAGTTGAATCTTTGTCTTAGTTTATAAATTACCTAACTAAATCTTTTAAATATTAACACAACGTTTTTATTTTAATACCATGTAATATATTTTCATTATTTCACATATTTAATATTTATTATAGAAATTATATAATTTTTAAATATTTCTGTTTTAAATTGTTTTAAATTCAAACATATATAGTGCAAAACATAACGTGCATCGTACGTACATTCTAACTAGTATATATATATATATATTGTGATGAGATAATGTTGTTGAAGTCAATAACTATTGACTTAGACTTGAAAAAAAAACTATGTGCAAGTACGTTTTGTTTGTTGGTACAATTTGAAAACTAGTAGAATGTATAAGACTAGCAATATCTACATAAAGTGTCGAAATAAAAAGACAAATTAAATCTTCACCTTTTTCACTTTCCACAAATAATGCAATTTTCTTAAAAATAATTGATTGTGTTAAATAGTTTATTTATAATGGGAATTCACTAAATGGAATAGAGTTGTTCAAAATTTGCCAAGAGTAGTCTCTCAATTTCAACTTGTTGATTTTCTCGGCTTCAACAACAAAGAACTTCTCATAAGACGGGATATCTTTTTCTCAAACTAACACTACACGAAGAGCATGCAACAGCGGTGACAAAGCCTAGTTGTTGCAAATAATAAACCAAATTATAATTTTGATGATAAATGTTGTAAATTGCGACGACATATCTCCTTTTGCGATGATACTGTTGCCTTATATAGTGTGGCCTACTGGAGGGAAAATCGCAGAAAATGAATGAAGCATTGGTGGCCACTGTTGGAAATAAATATGTGGACTAGTATAAACATATATAATATTGTTGAACAATTATTTTTATTAATAGTATTTTTGGAGATCATAATAGAATGGTGCTAATTTTCTAAATATATAGGTGGTCTCCTTAGATACACACTACAAAACTAGACGAAATTATATTTTATATGAGAATTTTAATAGTATGCAAAAATATAGTTTTAAAAAAAAAAAAAAGTTAATCTATAGCTTTTTTTTTTAAGAATTTTCACTTTTATGGGTTTATTTTCCCATATTTTTGTATAGAAGTTTGTTTATACCATAAATTTATTCTTAATCAAGTTTTATTATTTTGGAAGGGTATGTTTGTAATTTGATTATTACTTTTTTAGCCTATTTGTTTTTTTTTTTATATTACAAACTTTATATTAGATTTTTCTTTAGTTGTTTTGCAAGTTTTTTTCTTTTTTCTTTTTAATATGAATTGTGTTTAAAATTATTTTTATTTATCATAAATATTTGTTTCCTTATTTTTAGATTTTACGTTTCTTTTTTCAGATATTGAGTAAGGTAATCAGTTACTTGATTGATCTTTGACAGTTATGTAAAAAAAAAGTCATAGAGCTCGGTTAAATAACATGTACCAGTAGGGGTAACTAGTTATCCTGAGATGAGTAACTTTCTACCATAAGATGGGTAACCAGTTACCATAAGAGGGGTGACGGGTTACTCATATTAAATATGAAAAGAAATAACAAATTTGAAGGAAAAAGAGGAATAACACTTCATTAAAAAAAGGAAGAAGAAGTAACTATGATTTTAGTAACATAAGTAACCAGTTGCTATAAAAACCCCATAAATATACACACACATCAAAACGTGAAGGTAATTAGTTACTCTCAGAAATATACATACAAAGAACGTGAAGGTAACCAGTTACTCCCAGAAATATAAATACAAAGAATGAGAAAGTAACCAGTTGCCACAGATCTGAATATAAAAAAAATCATATCTACCCTCTTTCCCTTCTCTCCCCTCTTCTTCATATAATTAATTTTTCTAGATTTGTATGTTCCCATCAGGGTAACTGGTTACCCATTTACGTTTCCATATTTTTATTAGTTTTCTTTCTAAATTTTGGTGTTCCTATAATGGTTACAGTAAAAAGAAAATGTTGAAAAAATTGATTTGAATTTTTTTACATATAGTTGAAAAAACTATATAAAAAAATTACAATAATAAAAGATAATAAATAAAAAAATAGTAAAACAATTATGTAATAAAATATGTGTGAAAAAAAGGAAAAAAAATGAATGAGAAAAGAATAAGTACAAAAAAGAAGAAAAATGAAGGAAAAAAACTTAGAAAATATGAAACAAAAAACAAAAGAAAATAAATGTTGAAGGAAAAAAAACAGATGAATGAATAAAAATGAAAAGAAGAAGAAGAAAAATAATGTGAAAATGGAAAGAAAAAAAATACGAATGAAAAAATTAGTAGAAAAAAATGGAAGAAGAAAAAAGGCCCATATGTGTGAAAAAAGAAAAAAATATGGAAAGAGGAAATAATAAATACAAAAATGAAGAAAAAATAGATGGAAAAATAATGAAAAATAGGAAAAAAACTGAAAAAATACGAACAAAACAATACAAATGAAAGAATAAAAATATATAAATAAATAAAAATGAAAAGAATAAGAAGAATAATGGAAAATGGAAAATAGAAAGAAAAAAAAAAGATAAAAGAAAAAATTGGTAGAAAAAAAATGGAAGAAAAATAAGTAAGGAAAAAAAAGAAAGAAAAAATAATTAAAAAATGAAGAAAAAAATTAAAAATTGAAAAAAAATAAAATAAGATTACTTTCAAAATCAAAGAAAACATAACTATGATAAAAATGTGGCATTTTCATATGTTAGTTAGCTACTAATTGTGTTTATTATACTTTAGTTTTTTCTTTAATAAATTTTTCCATACAAATTAAGAAATGTATAATTCCCATATTTTTGCACATTGATGGTATAAAAGCCATATTTTTTTTAAATTCACACAAAACTATGTGACCAACCCATTGAGTTTACATACTCTTTTTTGGGCTTATTTTTGTTTTCTTTCTAATTACTCTTTAGACAATAACAAAATGTATTTTTTTATATATCAATTTATTTGTTTATTTGATTAATTTTTTTATTATACATTTTTGTAAAATCATTTTGTATGATTTATTTATTTATTTTTGTTTAAAATAATATTTCATGATTATTTTTGTGGCAATTTTGTAAGTAAACATAATCAATTAAATTTGATTTTATTGTATTTCAAAATTTTGTGATATATATAATGATTAGTTTTAAAATTAATATAATTGAGTGCTTAAATTCTTGCATCCGGTAAGATTTAACATGTCAATTATGAATATCTTGATTGATATTGATATATTCTCACATTTCATTAAATAAAATAAATATATAAATAAATTCTAAGATTCATATGAATAATTTAAATGATCATGTTGATAATTCTATTATTTGGTAGTTTGCTTAGAATGGTGAAGGAAATTTATTGAGCATTATGAATCACACAATTTTTTTTATCTTGTCGATAATAGATTGATGTATTTGGTTGTAATGTATTGATAAATTGTCCTTACTTGTAAAATGTTCTATTTTTACTTATAGAACTTTTGCATGTAATGATCATTTTGATTATTTATGGATCATTCAAGTTGAAGTTGGAGTACAAACAACATGATTATGTTGATCAATGCAAATTGATAATTGTTACTCTTGTGTTCCTTCAGCTTTGAGCAATCATAGACTCTCGTTTATAATGATGCTTAATGAGACTAATCATAAGGAGTGGGTTAGATCTCTAATGATGAATTTGTCAATTATGAAGATTGACACAACATTAAAGGAATATGCTCTTGCTAAACCGACAAAGGATAGTACAACTGAATAGAAAACTCCCTATAAGGAATGGAACAATTCAAATAAAACATGTAAGTTAGTGATCTTGTATCACATGGATGATGCTATTCGTGGTAGTATTCTTGAAACTGAGAATGCTAAGGAACTTCTCAAGGTCATTGTTGAAAAATATGTGGAGTTTCCCAAGTTTGAGTGGGAGCACTACCTGGGTAAGATCCAGGATACTGTTTATGATGGATAGTGGCATAAGAAACCATATAAGTCAGGTGGTGTCTTTCCATATGAAGTTGAAAGGGCTTGGCCTTGATTTAGGAGATAATTATCTGGTCTGGCATGTCACGAGGTATCTACCTCCTTCATATAACTCAATTCGATCTAGTTACAACGCTCAGAAAACTCCTTGGACTGTAAGTGAGATGACTGCCATTCTCTCTAAAGAGGAAGATGATATAAAAGCTAGGAAGGGAAATTCAATTTCCATGGTGACTTCCAAGGATAACCCTAAAGAAAATCCTAAGGAAAATCCTAATAAGAAGAAGAAGAAGAAGTTTTATAAAAAGCCTTATGGAAAGCCACACTTCAAGAAGTCCAGTTATGATGGAAAGGCTGCTGGATCTTCTAATGAACCCAAAACTGAGTGTTTCACTAGGAAATACAACTACTTTCATAAGATGGGACACAAGAAAAACACTTGTTGTAAGTTGAAGAGAGCCTTAGAGATGAAACGTAACAAAGTCGTGATGGTTTGTTTAGAATCAAATGTGATTGATGTGCCTTCGAATTCTTTGTGGCTAGATACTGATGCTACTATTCATGTTACTAATTCTTTGCAAGCACTGACAAGAAGAAGGAATCCAACTAGCTTGGAGGAGCATGTGTACATGGGAGATGGTACTAAAGTCAAAGTGGATTTTTTTTGGAACTGCCAGACTTTCAGCTATCAAGTGGACATATTTTGGAGATAAATGATGTTGTTTACACACCCTCGATTAGGAGAAGCTTGATTTCTGTATCTATTTTGAATAGACTAGGTTATAGTCTTTCTTTTGGAACTGGAAACGTTTGCTTGTACCATAACTCCCTTTTAATAAGAAATGGATGTTTACATGGAAATTTATACAAGCTTGATTAGAATGAAGTTTCATCTCCCTCTTCCTCTTCTCTTAATGTTGTTGTTGGTTCTAAACGTGTGAGATGCAATGAGAGTTCTTCTATGTTATGGCATAGACGTTTAGGTCATATTTCTAAGCAGAGAATAAAAAGATTGGTATAGGATGGTGTTTTGCAAGATCTCGATTTCTCTGATTTTGATACTTGTGTCGATTGTATAAAAGGAAAGACAACTGCCAAGACTAGAAAGAGTAAAATTGACAGATGTGTAGATTTACTTGAAATAATTCATTCAGATATTTGTGGTCCTTTTACTCCTCTTGGTATGGATGGTTACAAGTATTTCATCACTTTTATTGATGATTTTTCACGATATGGTGATGTTGAGTTGATTCGTGAAAAGTCTGATTCCTTAGAAGCTTTTAAAGTTTTCAAGAATAGGGTGGAACTACAAAAGGGTAAGAAGATCAAGTCAGTCCATTCTGATAGAGGTGGTGAGTATTATGGGAGATATGATGAGACTGGTAGAAACCATGGGCCTTTTGCTAAGTATTTGCAAGATTGTGGTATTGTTGCAACATACAAAATGCCTGGGACTCCTGAGCAAAATGGTATTGCTGAAAGAAGAAATCGCACACTTCTTGACATGGTGCGATGTATGCTTATCCATTCTTCTTTGCTAGAATTTTTGTGGGGTAAGGCTTTAAGGACTGCTGCTTATATTTTGAACCAAGTACTAAGCAAGTCGATTCCAAAGACTCCGTATGAGTTATGGTCTAATAAGAAACCCAGTTTCTGCCATTTTCATGTGTGGGGGTGCAAGGCAGAAGTAAGGCCTTATAATCCGCAGTCTAAGAAACTTGATCCAAAAACCATTAGTGGTTTTTTTGTTGGATTTTGTCTTGGATCAAGAGGTTATAGATTCTATTTCCCTACTCACACTACTAGAGTGATTGAATCAAATAAAGCTTTCTAGTTTGAAGATGAGTTTGGTGAAAGTTAAAGGCCAAGAGAGATAGTGTTTAGGGAAGAGCGTGTCTTAATCCCTATTCCTATTCATGTTGCTTCCACTGCACCTACTATTGACCAACCTCAAGTAGAAGCTCACAATGAAGCACATGGTGAGGAAGTAGAAGATGTTCCACCTATTGGTCCATAAGAAGTTGTTTTAAGAAGATCCCAGAGAATGCGTAGACTTGCAATGCCGAATGATTATGTGGTTTATCTTCAAGAATGTGAGTATGACATTGGAGACGTGTTAGATCCAGTCACTTATCAAGAAGAATTTACTAGTCCTCAAAATGATCTATGGATGGAGGCTATGAATGATGAAATGAATTTCCTAAAGGATGTAAACCCATTGGTTGAAAATGGGTGTTTAAGACAAAGCGTGATTCAGATGGTCAAGTAGAAAGGTATAATGCTAGACTTGTGGCAAAAGGTTACCGCCAAAGAGAAGGAGTTGATTATAAAGAAACGTTTTCACCAGTTTCCACTAAAGATTCTTTTAGAATTATCATGGCAACTGTGGCTCATTTTAACTTAGAACTTCATCAGATGGATGTGAAAACTGATTTCTTTAATGGAGAATTTACTGAGGATGTGTATAAGACTCAATCAGATGGCTTTAAGGCAACTGGGAAAGAACATATGGTGTGTAAGCTTTAAAATTTTATTTATGGGTTGAAACAAGCTTCAAGACAGTGGTATTTGAAGTATTACAGAGTTGTCACCACTAGTGGTTTCAAGGAGAATGTTGTTGATCAATGCATATATATGAGGATGAGTGGGAGGAATTACTGTACGCCCTGATTTTCCCACGGGCTGATTAGCAAGCTGAGCTGCGGCCTAACCATGATTACCTCATGGTCATCCCCAGGGCTGGAGCTTCTATCGTAATGTCGTGCCTTCTTAGCTCGAGGAGGCCCCAAGAGCTCGCCTTCACCGTCCAAGAACGGGGCAGGGATTCCGGAGGCCGAAGACCGAGCTAAGTGTGAAGCTCGTATCACGAGCTGGATATGGAGGCTATGACCCTTTGTGAAGTCAACACACGCAAGGTAAACGTGCATATATCAGGAATCACGTGTCTGATATCCCCCTGACTTCTCGGACACGTAGCAGGAACGTGCGTGTTCAGACACCCACGACTGGGTTGGGCCGTGCGGCCCATTACCTCCTTACCTATTGATTTGACCACACTTATGTGTCAGGTTTAGGAATTAATCATGAATGTCACAGAATTGATACGACAGCTAAGAAGGTCACGGGATGACCTTCTTACCAACTTCCAGGTGCCTTCTCCTATAAATATGGAGACCCTGGGAGTTGATAGGGGTTGGAAAAATAATCTCTTGTAAGAAATACTCTGTAATCAAATACTCAGTATATATCAATAATATTGACTAGTGGAGTAGAAGGATTTTAACCTTCGAACCACTTCAAAAACGTGTCTGAAGTCACCTCTTTGATCCTCTAAGATCATATATCTATTTCGGTTCACCTTTAGCACTAATCCCTTTCTCTTCTTCTCTTAATTACCTGTTGGCGAAGAACTGTGTCAACAATTACATTTTTCTATTATTATATGTTAATGACATTCTGCTCGCATCTAATGACACCAATCTTTTGTTTGAAACAAATAATTTGTTGTTTAGCCATTTTGATATGAAGGCTTTCAGAGAAGCCTCGTATGTTTTAGGTCATAGTATTTGTGGCAAGGATAATGGTGTTCTTAGACCATCCCAAAGAACATATATTGACCAAGTACTGAAAAGGTTTAATATGCAATCATGTTCTCCTGTGAAAGCTCCTACTGTGTAGGGTGATAAATTTTCGAGAGATTAGTGTCCTCGAAAAAATGAAGAAAGAACTCATATGAATTTCGTCCCATATGCATCTGTTGTAGGCAGCCTGATGTATGCTTAAGTTCGTACATGCCCTGATATAGCCTTTGTAGTTGGTGTGTTGGGTAGATACTTGAGTGATCCTAGACTGAGCCATTGGAAAGCGACTAAGAAAGTCATGAGGTATCTTCAGGGTACCAAGGATTTGTGTTGACATATTGGCGATCTAACCTTCTCAATGTGGTTGGATTTTGTGATGCCGATCATGTAGGCTGTGTGGATGATAACAAGTCCACTTCTGGTTACATTTTCATGATGGCTGAAGGAGCTATTTTGTGGAAAAGTGTCAAGCAAACACTTATAGCTACTTCGTCAATGCACGCAGAAGTCATGGCATGTTATGAGGGTAATTGTCATGCAGCCTGGCTACGAAAATTCATTTCAACTTTGGGAGTTGTAGACTCCATTTCCAGGTCACTGAAGATGTATTGTGACAATGCTACAGCTGTGTCTTTTTCCATTAAAACTGGGAGCACTACTCGCTCCAATCATATGGATATCAAGTTTTATTTTGTTAAAGAACAAGTTGCAAAATCCCTCATTACCATAGAACACATGCCTTCAGCCAAAATGTTAGCAGATCCACTAACTAAGGGTTTGCCTATTTGTGTGTTTCAAGAACACATATCTCATATTGGCTTATTGAGATCTTAAACCCTTTTGTGTTAGTGAGAGTTAATTTTATGTTTGGTTATTTGTGGTAAACATGTTGGTGTTTTTGTAAGGATTGCTTGTAATTTACTTTATACATTACATGCACAATATATGTATTTTGGTCACCATATCTACCATAATGTCTTGGTTGAATTTTTCTTGGTTAAGCGACAAATCAATGAGAGATGTCCGTTTTCCATCTCTATTGTTATTAAATACATTATTTAGTAATGGTTGTTTTCTTTTGTGAATCTTATAAGCCTTGATAGTTGAAATATTTATATCCTGTCGAAATGATATTTACATTATTGTTTCGGCTTTATGTTGACTGATAGAGATTTGCTATATGTATTTTGTTTGTTCATACTGTCCAAGTGGGAGAATTGTTGGAAATAAATATGTGGACTAGTATAAACACATATACCATTGTTGAACAATCATTTTTATTAATGGTATTTTTGGAGACCATAATGGGATGGTGCTAATTTTCTAAATATATAGGTGGTCTTCTTGGACACACACTACAAAACTATGTGACCAACCCATTGGATTTACATACACTCTTTTTGATCCAACACTCAAGGCCCAATAACCATTTTTAATTCATCTTGTTTTATTTGGTATATATCTAATATACACGATAATTTTCACGGTTATAGTTATTGGGGTTCTGAAATACACAGAGTGCAATGGTGTGATGTTCCAAAATAGACTATCTTACTCTACTATCTTTTCTAACTCTTATTCATAATTTCAAGTCATTCAAGATGAGTTTAAGGTTAGGAGAAGGTAGCAATGATGGAGGTTAGTTGTTTCTAACTCTATCATTAATTTATGGTATGCTTTAAAATCACATGCATATGGTTTTATGTGAAGATCTTTGTTGCTCATATAGTGAAATTATTATATCAGCGAAATGTTGAGTATTTGCAATGGTGACTGTTTCACCACATATAGTGTGAAAATATGCTGAAAGTTTTGGTGGAGATTTGTTGTAGGCTAATTTAAGAAGGGCAATTGAAGTGACTTCTGCTAGCTTTCTGCAGTGACAGATGTCATCGGAAGTGGTTTATGGTTTTGATTTACTGATTGTAATGGTGTTGTTTAGTTTTCTCCAACAACTTTTGCACTTCACGATAAAATGGGTTTTCAGCCCCCTTTTTCCTCATTTCATCAATTCTCTCACTCTCTCTAATATTCTCATCCTCTCTCTCCAAAAAATTTCCCACCCCACAACAACTCAAACCACCCCTCAAACCATCCCCTTGTCCGGCTGCCACCGCTACTCTTTCTCTCTCTTAATAAAAATATAGCTTTATAAAAACTAGGTTTGTACGCCATCGTAGACAGAGAACACCACAACACCCAAGTCCAACCACCCTTTTTCTAGCAATATGTTTGCATCTATCTCGCTCTTTTTCTGTGTTTTTTTATATAAAAAAAGTCTATGGCTAGCCCCCAGTTTTGTCTGCCGTCGTCCCTCACCACATTGCCACCTAGGTCTGGCCACTTAATCTCTCTCCTCTGTTTTTATTTTCTCTTTCTCTTTCTCTCTCTCTCTATATATATATATATATACTTTTGGAATTTATGTTAGGATTAGTTACATATACAGTTAAGATTTATGTACTAAGTGGTGCAAAAGCACTTAACAATTTCATATAATGGTGATATGAAATGTGACTTTTGTTGTGAGCATCTAACATTGACTTTTTTGAGTTTAAAGTGATATAATGAGGTATCCAAGCATCCCCTAGAAGTTTGGAGTCATTTGGAAGTGTTTAAGGGTGATTTTTGGCACCCTAGACAGTGAGGAGGCGACACGTTGCCTGACCTTGGGTGGGAAATACTTAAAATGTATTTTTCTTCACTCCAAATGATGTGGTTTAAAACCTTAATTCTATTGGCTAAACTTAATAATAGTGCATTTGAGACATGATCTGTAACTCCCCAACATACTGAGGAGTTACTTATGTGACATAAAAAAAACTAGTTTAAACCAAAAGACCAAGAGGGTACCTTCATTTGATTTAAAAGACAATAAAGTACTATTCAAAAGAGTATTGTTCAAAAGAAAATGGAGACTCTGGAATCTCATAAGTTATTTACAACAAAATACTAGATTAACCAAAGCATAACACATCCAGTGGCCGGACCCATAATCGTTTCGTCCCTAACATGTACATATGTCTCATTTACATGCATACAGAGTACCCGTGAGCCAAGGCCCAACAAGAAGAGCTATGACAGACACAACCCTTAAGCCCAAAACATAACAATTTCATAAGCACATGAAAACCAACAAATTCATAACACATATCCTCATCATCATAGTGCATATCAATATAATCATAGTGCATATTTCTCATGTATAACAATACAACATAGTCAAAGCATCATAATGAAACAATACGACCCTTGCGACGACCCACTGCCCTTGTGACAACCCCTTGAGTTCGTACACCCAAGTTCATTAACA
Organism: Humulus lupulus; assembly: GCF_963169125.1. Lineage (NCBI taxonomy): Eukaryota > Viridiplantae > Streptophyta > Magnoliopsida > Rosales > Cannabaceae > Humulus > Humulus lupulus. The sequence goes on along the minus strand of NC_084796.1, from coordinate 118,880,783 downwards.
TGCATTCACAAGCATGCTCATAATAGTCCGAACATACATATCATCAAATATGTCAAGAAATAATCACAATCATACTCATCACAGTCCATACATATATATATCCAAACCAGTGTCAAGACAAAATTAGAGCATGTCATTACCCATACATATCACAGTATGAATCACACTATAACAGAACAGAGCATTGTTCATACATAAGAATATATATATTAAGCATACCCTATGCATACAGTTGTCCACTCTTCTTACCTGAATTTCAGCAATTAGCTAATAACGACCCAAGTGTGATCTCCTTCAAGCGTTCATAAATAGACCAAAGTCACAATCAATAAATCATAGGTTTAGTTTTTCCATAAACCAAAACCTACTGTAACTTTTCCATAAACCTCACTAGGCTCCAATTAAACCTAAAGCATGTCCAATTAAGTCCTAGGAACCTTAGCTTAAGATCCCATAAGGTTAACCATCAAAATCAGACCCGAACTTAGGCTGGTAGCACAAGCCGGTCAACCGGTTGACCAAAAATGCCAGTCTGCCAAAATGCAGGCCGGTCGAACGATTGCCCTAAGCCTGTCGACTGGCTTAAGTCAAAGGCCTCAATTCTGCATTTTCGTGGTTTTCCCAACTTGCCCAATTTGACCCCAAACTTATTTCTAGCCAGTTCCAAGCATAGTTTTGACTCCTAAACAATTATACAAACCCAAATACTCATCGACGTACCAATTAAACATCGAATTTCAAGTTCTAATGAAGAATTGAAATTCTAGGGTTCTAAAACCCATTTTTCCCAATTCTGAAATCCAAATAAATTAATAGTGTTTAGTTTAAATTTAAGCCTCAAATTCATTCATAAACATGTTTTTATCAATAATACACTCATCTAAACAACCTAGGATCATCAATTTACAAAAATTAAGAAAAACCCCCCAAATTCTCTTCAAGAACACATGAAGAACACAAAGGAGAATTCTCTTACCTTTCTTTGAAATTCGAATCCTAGTTGATGGTGATGCAACTAGCAGCTATCTAATCCTCTAAGAACCTTGAATTTCTCTTAGCAGATGGAAGAATCAAGAGCTTGGTTGGGAGAATTTAGAGAGAATATTCTTGGAGAAGAAAAGGAAATGAAAAAGGAGGAGCTATTATCATCGTTTTACTCCCTATGTCACCAATTGACTAAAACACCCCTACATCTATTTACCCACTTAACCATCCTCAAGGGTAATTTGGAAATCATACCATTATTACTAATTACCTCAAAATAATAATTCCCAAGCCGAATATTTTTCTTTGTGATATTCTGCTATTACTATTTGAAAGAATTTACTATTGTCTAAATTCAATAAATTGCATAAAACATATTAATCACATAAATATACCCTATAATGGTCAATTTACAAATATGCCTATTCTCACACAGGACGGGTCTTAATCACAAATAAATCCTATACACATACATATTTGAAATCACGTAGTTCACATAATGACCATCATACCTTTAACGCCCTACTAATCCAGGACTGTTACATTGTGTTTAAAATAGTGCTTAACTCCTTAAGCGAGTCATTTGGAATTAACACATGAAATTAAAGTTAATTAATGGTCTTGACATTAAAATTTTTGGCCAAAGAAGCCAACTTTTCATTAAAATGGTTTGAGTGTTTACAGAGGATCCCAAGGGTTACAAATCAAAATAAAAATTCTTTACAAAATTACAAGTTAGCCGACTTAAAGGGCAAAAACAGACTGAAGACTCCAGTTCCTCAAAAATACTTTGATCGTGGCAGCCGAATAGGCTGAGAATGTACATGTCGCCCCTATAACCCTCCATCTCACGACTGGTCCAACATCCCCTTACCCTTATCTCACCACATAGCACCCGTGAGCCAAGGCTCAACAAGAAAACCCAAATAAACAACAATAGATAATCAACAAAATATGGAACATAACTAGCATGCTTAGCGGTTATAGTCAAACTAAAGCAAGCACACAATAAAAATGCAAGGCCATACGGCCGCACGGGCACATACCACACTCCTGGATTGGTCCATCCACAATGGCCCACATTCCACATGCTATTGCCAACCACGAATTATTAGCTGAACTTTCTAGAAAAATACAACACATATAAATTTCACATATTTCATAGTTATACATAATCCAAATACATTCATATTTAAACAAATATGGATGGATTTGTTATAACCATGTTCAATAACCATGGCAAGGCCCTAATCTCATTACAAGTGCAGGTTTTCTTACCTCAAATTCTGTGCAAATAGTGTTATGACCTCAAGTGCGATCTCTGTCTCGAGCCTTGCAGAAATCTAGTCACAACATAAACATTACTATTATTAGGGATTGTATCTAAATCCCGAGATTCAAACCAAACCCCAACTCATAAAACTACTATTCCCTGTTAACAAGACATTAGAAACGTCACCTGAGCACCCATGTGGGCCCCAAAAACAGACTCCCGAACCCTTTAAGCCTTAATCGTAAAATAAAAAAAAATCCACCTTTCGAGTCACCTGCGCAGTTGCACGCACATAAACTTTGGGTTTCTAGGGCACTGGCGTAGTTGCGCCCTGCCCAACGTAGTCACGCCCTGCCCAACATAGTCGTGCCCTACCCTACGCGGTCGCGCCGCAAGCCTCGAAACCCCAAACTAAAACCTAATTCCTAAGGTTCAGGGACCATAGCGCGGTCACTCCACAAATTAGCGCGGTCGCGCTAGGTTGCCAGAAACCCAAAAATGCCCATAAACCAATGTGTTCTTCCCAGATTTCTTACAAAACCAGGCCTAAAACTCGACCCCAAGCAAGTTTTCTAGTAAATCTACACTCCTAATTAACCATAAAACACCAATATAACTCAATCCCAACATCAAACACCCAAAACTAGAACAACACACACAAAACCAAATTTTGCATATTTTGAGTTTATTTTTTAGCCAAACCTTACCTCAATCAAAGAATCACAACCCAAATCCAAGTGAAGATTAGTCACCAATCATGTTTTCCACCAGCAATACCAATACCAAAACTCCCAGAAACATCAAACTTTCAAAACAACTTTAATTTCTAAAGAACACCATCAAAACTATGAGGAACACACAAAAAAAAAGGATGAGAAAATCAAAGGGCTTTACCTCTAAGTTGTGATCTAAATTCTGTGCCAAAACCACACCCCTAGTAGTTGGCAGTCTTTTCTTGAGCTCAATCTCCTCCTAATTTCCCCAAATTCTCCAACCTTAGCTTGTAATATCCTTATTTTCAAAACCCCTCAAGAAAGGAAACCAAGTGAGTGAGAAATGCAACTAATGTGAAGGTGAGATGAGCTTCAACTTAGTTCCACTTTGTCTATTTTCATGGTAAAAAACCATTTTACCCCTCCCTTTGACAAATTCTTAAACCACTCTCAATGGAGTTTTGGTCATTTGGCATTAAATTCCCACTAAACCTCCAATTACACCTTAAATTCCCAATTAAGCCACAAATCTTCCAAAAACTAATATTTTCCTTAAACATATTCAATAACCCAAGCCTTTCCCCAAATTATGTAACATTACCAAAATACCCCTTAGCTCTCCCGAGCTTGGTATAAGTTCCCATTGTGACTTTTCTGCCAAATCGCTCTAAAGAGTCGACTCATGCTGAATATCGCGAGTATATCCACATAATAATGTGGTCTCAATCATATAGCACATAATTACTAATATACCCTCAACGGGTAAAAATTATGAAAATGCCATTTTTAACGAAAATGGGTCTACAAGCATTTTTAATAGACAGAAACATGCATAAGCAGTCATATCATAATATAACTCATATAATTCAATAACGACATATATATAATCAATAAAAGATCACAAATACACAAAGAAATCCAATTATGCCCTCCCGACACACTAATCAAAGCACTAAACCTTATTAGAGATTTTGGGACATTACAACTATCCCCTCCTTATAGAAATTTCATCCTCAAAATTTACCTGAACAACTCGGGATACTGATCCAGCATATCTGACTCTAATTCCCAGGTCCCTTCCTTGACCTTGTTTTTCCTCCACACCACTTTAACCGAAGGCATAGTCTTGTTCCTCAAGACATCGTCCTTCCTATCTAATATCTGAACTGGCTGCTCTTCATAGGATAAGTCTATCTGTAGCTCTAAATCCCCATAACTCAACACATGAGTCATATCTGATACATATTTCTGAAGCATCGAAACGTGAAATACATTGTGAACTCCTGACAATGACGAAGGTAAGGCCAACATGTAAGCCATATGTCCAATCCTCTCCACGATCTCAAAAGACCCCAAAAATCTAGGGCTTAACTTCCCCTTCTTCCCAAACCATTTTACTCCACTCAATGGTGACACTCGGAGAAAAACGTAGTCCCCAATCTGGAACTCTATGTTTCTACGCTTAAGGTCAGCGTAGCTCTTCTGTCTACTCTGGGAGGCAAGCATTCGAGTTCTAATTTTCTCAATGGTCTCATTGGTCCTCTGGATTGCTTCAGGACCCAAATACTTCCTTTCACCCATTTCATCCAAATGAATGGGTTATCTACACTTCCTACCATACAACATCTTATATGGACTCACTCCAATCGTCTCTTGATACCTGTTGTTGTATAAAAATTCTATCAAAGGCAGATATGTACTCCATGACCCTTTAAAGTCCAATACACATGCCTGAAGCATATCCTTCATTATTTGAATTGTCCTCTCAGACTATCCGTCTATCTAGGGATGATATGCAGTGCTAAACTTTAACTAAGTACCCATGACCTTCTGCAGGCTTCCCCAAAACTTGATTTGATACGATAGACTTCAGAATCCCATGGAGATGTACAATCTACTTGATATACAACTCAGTATACTAATCCATGATGAAATTCATTCTCATAGGTAAGAAGTGCACTGGCATGGTATATCGCTCCACTATCACACAAACCGAGTCATGCTGGCCCACCATCCTAGGAAACCCAACAACAATATTCTTGGTGATATCCTCCCATTTCCACTCAGGCACACCTAAAGGTTGTAATAGCCTTGCCAGCCTCTGGTGTTCAGATTTTACTTGCTGGCAAGTCAGGTACTTAGCGTCCTTCTTCATCCCAGGCCACCAATACAAAGATTTTAGATCCTGATACTATTGGGATTGGTGCCCATTAAAGGATATATTTTGAACAATGTTTTATGAAATAAATACTAGAAATGAATTTTTGTATATATTGTTTGTTTATTATTATTATTAGAGTAATATTATTATATGAATATCATAAAATTCCCTAATTCGTTATTGTGACTACAATCTTTTATTGGTACGATATGATTAAGATTGTAGGGAATGAATTTTAAATATTCACAGTAAAACAAAGTTATGTAGAATCTTTGGATTATATACTGTAAGTACGGTTCACTAGTATTACGAATACATGTAATCTAGATTCAGATTACAGATGTAGTAGGACATCTTAGTAGATGTACTTTGTATAAAATAGTTATACATGAACGAGACCCGATATGTTATTAATACTTATTAATACCGTTTACATTATAAGTATGAATTAAACATATCAATAAGATGATCACATGCAAATTGATCTTAATCCTGAAGTTATTATGAACTCCTGTTTATGTCATATGAGTTCTTTGATTCACTCGTTATGGTTTATCAGAATGATCAGGCTGAAAAACTTTTATTTTGGGAACTCATTGATGTAAATAGTTGGGGACATAATATACAGATATGGAATTTATATCTTTTGAGAGGAATTGAATAATGGTCCTCTTAAGGATTGGCTTTTGGAACTGAAGGGTTATTGAGCTCAAATTCATAAATAAGCTTATGAATTAACCTTCACTAGTAAATTTAGAGGTCCTTAAGGAAACAAGATATAATTAAAGAGGTTAAATGATGATTAATTTCTACTTTAATTATGAACCATTAATAAATGATTAAATTGTACGTAGTGATTAAATCGATGAACACTTTTTATATATTTAAAAGTACTCAATAAATAAATGTCTATAATTACAAGAGTTCAATCTCATATTTTTAGTGGAATAATATTGAGACTAATAAATTAAGGTTATTATATTAAAGACTTTTAATTAATAATCTAAATTTATTGGATCTTGAAATTATAGGTCCATAGGTCCCCGAGATGGCTCTATCAATACTATTCAAGGTAAGAGTTGAAATTGGGAAAAATCAGGAAAATGACATATTTGGAAGAAATTTGTTCTTCAGGGTCAAATATGTAATTGAGACAAATTAATTAAGTAATAAATAAAATTTTAAAATTAATAAATTATTAAATAATAATTAAAATAAAGTGGTTGGAACACATCCCTGAAATCAGGGATGTGTTACACGTCAATTACAGTACATGCACTGTAGTTGGCGTGTAACAAGGTCTAAGAATAGGTTTTGGATATTTATTTATTTATTTAATAATTGATTTATAATTTGAATTTTGAATTTAAAAAATTTAATTAATTCTTTTATAAATTTATCAGATGGAAATAGTTTCATAAGACTTTTGACAGAAAGAAAATAGATCGTATTATTTTTCTCTATCTTTGACAACTGTCTCAAACCTAGTATTCCAAGATCTCATGTGTTGAGAATATCTTGTAAATAAAAAAAAATTCCCTACCTTTACTCTATGTGCCCACACACGTCTTGAGGTGTAGAGATACATCTTGAAAGATCTTGGCTTGAGCGTTTTAATGACCCAAAATCACTAATATGGCTTAAGGACCTTGATTAGTGTGCCGGGAGGGCATAATTTGTTTATGTGTGAATTTATTAAATTAACGTGTGATTATATGATAAACATGCTTGCATGGTTATATGAAGGTAAATGTGATTATATGTTGTATTTGTGAGAACAACATTATTATGTGGGTAAATTTGCAGCGTGTGACTCGAGGCGATCCTAGGGAGCTAGTTAGTGGGAAAGTCACAACGGGGCTCAATATTTGACTCCGGGCAAGTTAAGGGATATTTCGGGTATTAGAATAGTATTTGGGTTATCGGGTTATGGAAATAAATATATGGAGATATATTTGAGGTTAGGAAGCCTAGGCGGGAATATTGGGGAATTTTACCATTTTGCCCTCGGGGACGTTTTCGGTACCCCGAGCCTCGGGATTGACTTAATTAACTAAGGTTAGACTAAGTAAATAAAAGACAGTAGAACAAAAACCCAAACCGACCCTTTTTGTTCCTCTCTCCCTTCTCTTCTCTCTCTCAAGAAAAAAACTACTGAAACCTATGGGAATTCAATGGTTTGGGCTGGAATCTTGAAGGTTTAGTCCAGTGTTCAGCTAAGGAAACTCAACCAGGACTAAGGTAAGGGCTGAGTTACTCTCTTGATCATTATAATTTTGAGTTTTGGCTGAGTATTAAAAGTGTTTATGGTTTTGATGTTTAAGGACTGAATTGAAGCTGAGAAGCTTGGGTTTTAGCTCAGAAATTGTTAAGGAAGTGGTTCATCAAAGAAGGTAAGCTTCAATTCGTAATTTAGAGTTTAAATTCTGAGTGTGCATGACTGGTTTTAGAGTTCTTGAGCTACTGGGTTTCAGAAATCAAAATGGTATTTTAATGAGTTTTTAAGCTAGGTTTTTGTTGGATTATGTTGTTAGAATCATGTTAAAAGTCTTGTGATCAATGGGTTTTGGAATTAGGGTGCTTTGAGGTGGCTTTGAGCAAGGTTATAATGATGGAAGTGGTGGTTTTTATGAGCACAAAGGGCTGGGCCACGGCTCTGCTCTAGAGTGTCGCGGCCTTGCGAAGCAAGGAAGAGCCAAGGAGGCTCTGCAGTGGGGAAGCATCGCGGTGCCACAGAGCAGGGCCGCGACGCATGTATGTCTTTAGAGAGGCCTAGCCTCTATTTCAGGGGCGGGCCGCGGCTGGGTTTCAAGGGAAGCAACCCTTAAGGGTATTCTTGATCTTTTAGAGGTTATAAGTGAGGGAACCTAACCTAGGGTGCTTGGGATCGATTCCACCACCGTGTTTGGTGGAATTCGATGTCCCGGAAGCTAGAACTCCATTCAAAAATATTAACGCGATTATTAATGGTACTCCCTATCTTGGTTGTGACTAGGTATTAAGCTAGGGCTCAAGAAGTGGATCGTGCTCGAGAGGCGTCGCTCGTAATCAGTAAACTCGGAAGTTAAAGGTAAGAAAACTGCACCCGGTTATGGATTTATAATGGGACTAAGGGTTCCCTATTTTGTATGCTTTGTAAAGGATGGTATCATGCCATGTAAACAATAAAACAATGACCTAAGAGTGCCAAGGTTTACACTAGCGCATAGGGCACAGCTCGGCCACTGGTAGCTGAGGACAGCTTATTATGCACTGAGCTCGGTTTAAGCGGGCCGGAGTCAGTGGGGTAAACAGAGGGTGCGACCTAAGGTGTCGACCCTGATTATTATGTGATTTGTTTGATATTATTGATTAGTGGATTGTTATGCTGTATAGATGGGTGATGATTAGCTAACTCTTTGGTTGAATCTCCATGCTTTGTGATTATTGTGGTATGTTAAGTGCATGAACATGCTTAAAGGGTTAACCAAAATGTTATTATTGCTTATTAAATAATATGATATGTTTTCTTGCTGGGCCTTGGCTCACAGGTGCTTCGTGGTGCAGGTAAAGGTAAGGGCAAGCTTGATCAGCCCTGATTTGGAGAGCTCTGAGAGCAGAATGTACATGATCAGCTGCTCAGTCGCCACGGTTGAGGGGAGACAAGGACAGGAAAACCATAAACTTCTGTTTTTCCTTTAGAAAGGCTGGTGGTTGTCTGAACTCTGGAAATTTTGTAAACAGACTTTTAAACGCTATTTCTTTTGGTCTCAAAAGATGCTTTCTATATAATTAAACATTTACACATGGGATCCCAAAAGAAATAGCATTTAAAAGCTTGTTTACTAAATTTCCAGAGTTCAGACAACCACCCGCCTTTCTAAATTCAAATAAAAAGTTTATGGTTTTCCTATCCCTGTCTCCCCTCAATCGTGGCGGCTGAGAAGCTGATCATGTACATTCTGCTCTCAGAGCTCTCCAAATCAGGGCTGATCAAGCTTGCCCTTGCCTTTACCTGCACCACGAAGCACCCGTGAGCCAAGGCCCAGCAAGAAAACATATCATATTATTTAATAAGCAATAATAACATTTGGTTAACCCTTTAAGCATGTTCATACACTTAACATACCACAATAATCACAAAGCATGGAGATTCAACCAATGGGTCAACTAATCCTCACCCAGCTATACAACATAACAATCCACCAATCAATAATATCAAACAAATCACATAATAATCAGGGTCAACACCTTAGGTCACACCCTCTGTTTACCCCACTGACTCCGACCCGCTTAAACTGAGCTCAGTGCATAATAAGCTGTCCTCAGCTACTAGTGGCCGAGCCGCGCCCTATGCGCTAGTGTAAACCTCGGCACTCTTAGGCCATTGGTTTACTGTTTACATGGCATGATACCATCCTTTACAAAGCATACAAAATAGGGAACCCTTAGTCCCATTATAAATCCACAACCGGATGCAGTTTTCTTACCTTTAACTTCTGAGTTTACTGATTATGAGCGACACCTCTCGAGCACGATCCGCTTCCCGAGCCCTAGCTTAATACCTAGTCACAACCAAGATAGGGAGTACCATTAATAATCACGTTAATATATCCGGATGGAGTTCTAGCTTCCGGGACATTGAATTCCACCAAACACGGTGGTGGAATCGATCCCGAGCACCCTAGGTTTGGTTCCCGCGCTTAAAACCTCTAAAAGATCAAGAATACCCTTAAGGGCTGCGGCCCTTGAAACCCAGCCATGGTCCGCCCCTGAAACAGAGGCTAGGCCTCTCTAAAGACAGACATGCGCCGTGGCCCTGCCCTGTGGCGCCGCGGCGCTTCCCCACTGCAGAGCCTCCTTGGCTCTTCCTTGCTTCGTAGGGCCACGACACTCTAGAACAGAGCCGCGGCCCAGCCCTTCGTGCCCAGAAAAACTACCATTTCCATCATTCTAACCTTGCTCAAAGCCACCTCAAAGCACCCTAATTCCAAAACCCATTGATCACTAGGCTTTTAACATGATTCTAACAACATAATCCAACAAAAACCTAGCTTAAAACTCATTAAAATGCCATTTTGATTTATGAAACCCAGTAGCTCAAGAACTCTAAAACCAGTCATGCACACTCAGAATTTAAACTCTAAATTACGAATTGAAGCTTACCTTCTTTGATGAACCACTTCCTTAACAATTTCTAAGCTAAAACCCAAGTTTCTCAGCTTCAATTTAGTCCTTAAGCATCAAAACCATAAACACTTTTAATACTCAGCCAAAACTCAGAATTCTAATGATCACGAGTGTAACTCAGCCCTTACCTTAGTCCTAGTTGAGTTTCCTTAGCTGAACACTGGACTAAACCTTCAAGATTCCAGCCCAAACCATTGAATTCCCAGCTGAATTCCCTTAGGTTTCAGTAGTTTTTTTCTTGAGAGAGAGAAGAGAAGGGAGAGAGGAACAAAAAGGGTCGGTTTGGGTTTTTGTTCTACTGTCTTCTATTTACTTAGTCTAATCTTAGTTAATTAAGTCAATCCTGAGGCTCGGGGTACTGAAAACGTTCCCGAGGGCAAAATGGCAAAATTCCCCAATATTCCCGCCTAGGCTTCCTAACCTCAAATATATCTCCATATATTTATTTCCATAGCCCGATAATCCAAATACTCATCTCATACCCGAAATACCCCTTGACTTGCCCCAAGTCAAATATTAAGCCCCGTTGTGACTTTCTCGCTAACTAGCTCCCTAGGATCGCCTCTAGTCGCCTGCTGCAGATTTACCCACATAATAATGTGGTTCTCACAAATACAACATATAATCACATTTACATTCATATAACCATGCAAGCATGTTTATCATATAATCACACGTTATTTTAATAAATTCACACATAAACCAATTATGCCCTCCCGGCACACTAATCAAGGTCCTTAAGCCATATTAGTGATTTTTGGTCATTACAACTATCCCCTTCTACTGAGAATTTCGTCCTCGAAATTTACCTGAATAGCTCGGGATACTGATCCCGCATCACCGTCTCTAGTTCCCAGGTCGCTTCCTCGACCTTGCTATTTCTCCACAAAACTTTAACCAATGGAATCGTCTTGTTCCGTAGAACTTTATCCTTCTGGTCCAAAATCTGAATCAGTCGCTCCTCATAGGACAAATCTGTCTGTAACTCTAAATCCTCATACTTCAATACATGTGTCGGATCTGAAACATACTTCCGCAACATGGAGACATGAAATACATCGTGAACTCCTGACAACCACGGTGGCAAGGCCAACCTGTCCAATCCTTTCTAAAATCTCGAAAGGTCCAAAAAACCGAGGGCTCAACTTGCCCTTTACTCCAAACCTCTTCACCCCTCGCAGTGGTGAAACTCGCAGAAACACGTGGTCCCCAACTTGAAACTCCACGTCTCTACGCTTAGGATCAGCGTAGCTTTTCTGTCTACTCTGCGAAGCGAGCATTCTAGCTCAAATCTTCTCAATAGCCTCGTTTGTCTTCTGAACCATATCTGGCCCCAAATATTTTCTCTCACCCATTTCATCCCAATGAATGGGCGACCTACACTTCCTTCCATATAGCAACTCATAAGGAGCCATACCAATCGTGGACTAATAACTGTTGTTATATGAAAATTCGATCAACGGAAGATACTTACTCCAAGATCCTTCGAAATCAATCACACACACCCTAAGCATGTCCTCCAACACCTGAATCATCCTCTCAGACTGTCCATTAGTCTGAGGATGAAAGGCTGTGCTAAACTTCAACTGAGTCCCCATGGCTCCCTGCAGAGCTCCCCAGAACTTAGAGGTAAAGATACGGTCTCGATCAGATACAATAGACTTTGGAACCCCATGGAGACGAACTATCTCCCTCACATACAACTCTGCATACTATTCCACTGTATAAGTCGACTTCACTGGTAGAAAATGAGCAGACTTGGTGTATCTGTCCACTATCACCCACACTGAGTCACAAAGTCCAACTGTCCTGGGTAAACCTCCCACAAAATCCATTGTAATGTCTTCCCACTTCCACTCAGGGATACCCAAAGGCTGAAGCAACCCTGCTGGCCGCTGATGCTCAGCCTTCACCTGCTGACATGTCAAACTTCTGGCCATATACTCTACCACATCCTTCTTCATCCCAGGCCACCAATATAATGTCCGTAGATCCTGATACATCTTTGTGGTACCCGGGTGAAGCGAGTATGGCGTAGTGTGAGACTCATCTAATATCTCTCGTCTGATCCCCTCATCTGCCGGAACACAAATCTGCCCCTGATATCGAAGCATACCAGCTTCAGAAATGAGATAATCCTTAGCTATCCCTGCTAAGACATTCTGTCTAACTTCCTGTAGCTGTGCATCTACCAACTGCCCTTTCTTGATCTGCTCTAATAGGGTCGACTGCAAGGTAATATTAGCTAACCGACCTATCACCAGTTCTATCCTTGCCCTGGCCATCTCATCAGCTAATTCTCTCGAGATCTAAGCAAGACCAAATAACTGCCCTGAGCCCCTCCGGCTCAATGCATCTGCTACAACATTGGCTTTCCCTGGGTGGTAAAGAATATCACAATCATAGTCTTTAACCAACTCCAACCAACACCTTTGCCTCATGTTCAGATCCTTCTGGGTGAATAAATACTTCAAACTCTTATGGTCAGTGTATATCTCGCACTTCTCCCCATACAGATAATGCCGCCAAACCTTCAGTGCGAATACCACTGCCACCAGCTCCAGATCATGAGTAGGATACCGCTGTTCATACTCCTTCAGTTGTTGCGATGCATAAGCTATAACCTTCTCATTCTGCATCAACACACAGCCTAAAACCATCCTCGATGCATCACAGTATCCTACAAACTTTCCTTCTTCTGAAGGAAGACTCAGTACTGGTGCAGTAATAAACCGCCGCTTCAGCTCTTGGAAACTATTCTCACACTTTTCTGACCAAACGAACTTATGGTTCTTTCTTGTCAACTCTGTCATTGGTGAAGAAATTTCGAGAATCCTTCCACAAACCGCCTGTAATAGCCTACCAACCCAAGAAAACTCCGCACCTCTGAGGCGTTCCTTGGCCTCGGCTAATCTCTCACTGCTTCCACCTTAGACGAATCCACCTTAATCCCTTCTGCACCAACTATATGCCCAAGAAAAGTCACCTCAGGTAACCAAAACTCACACTTCTTAAACTTAGCATATAATTGGTGTTCCCTTAATCTCTGTAAAACCTGTCGAAGATGTCGCTCGTGCTCCGCCTCTGAACTGGAGTACACTAAGATGTCGTCGATGAAGACAATGACGAACTGATCCAAGAAGTCCTTGAACACCCCGTTCATTACATCCATGAAAGTTGCTGGGGCATTGATCAAACCAAAAGACATGACCAATAACTCGTAGTGCCCATACCGCATTTGGAAGGCCGTCTTCGGTATGTCCTCATCCTTGATCCTCAGCTGGTGATAACTAGATCGAAGATCAATCTTTGAGAACACCGTCTTTCCCTGCAGCTGATCGAACAAGTCATTAATCCTTGGTAGAGGGTACTTATTCTTAATAGTTAACTTATTCAATTCCCTATAGTCTATACACATCCTCAAAGTCTCGTCCTTCTTCTTAACAAACAAAACTGGAGCGCCCCATGGGGAGTAACTAGGTCTGATGAATCCCAAATCCAGAAGTTCTTGCAGCTGTATCTTCAGTTCCTTCAACTCTGCCGGTGCTATCCTATATGGTGTTCTTGATACTGGTTTTATCCCCGGTGCTAACTCAATAACAAACTGAATCTCCCTGCGTGGCGGCAACCCTGGTAGCTCCTCGGGAAATACATCCAAATACTCACAAACCACCCTGGTCTCTCCTGGCCCCACTAGCAACATCTTGGTAGTGTCCACAACACTAGCCAGAAAACCTATACATCCACCCTGTAACAAGTCTCTGGCTCTCAATGCAAAAATTATGGGTATGCGGGGTCCACATATTGTACCCACGAAGACAAAAGGGTCCTCGCCCTCAGGCTCAAAAGTCACCATCTTCTTCCTGCAATCAATAGTAACCCCATATCTGACCAACCAATCCATCCCTAAGATCATATCGAAATCCTCCATATCTAGCTCAATCAAGTCAACAGAAAGCTCCCTACTATCAATCATCACTGGCAGTGCCCTAATCCACCTCCTAGAACCTACCAGTTCCCCAGTAGGCAATAAAGTCCCAAACCCCGCAGTCTGATACTCACTAGGTCTACACAGTCTATCAATCACTTTACTAGAAACAAAGGAATGTGTAGCACTAGAATCAATCAATAAAGAAAAAGGAGAGCCAGCTCTAGAAAGCTGACCTGCACTACTGAGGGACAGTCCTTGGCCTCTGCTTGTGTCAGGGTGAACACTCGAGCTGGAGTCAAGCTGTCCACCTTTCATGCTTCCCCTTTCTTCAATGTTGGGCAATCTTTCTTGAGGTGCCCCACCGTGCCACACACATAACAAGCCTTGGCCCGAAATTCGCCCTGATGGAATCTTCTACACCTTGGGCACTCTGGGTAACTCCTCCATCGTTCACTGCGGCCCTGATGGCCGCCCTGACCACCCCGACCCCTCCTATCAGGACCAGCAGCGGTCGAAGTGTCAGGGGTATTTCTCTTGAAATCACTGGGGCTTCCGCTCCTACCTGACCCAGAATAAGGAGGCACCACCTTGCGACCCTCATGCCTCACTGCACTTTCCTTCCAAATTTTGTTCTCCGCTTCCTCAGCGGTAAGAGCCTTCTCAACGGCCTGGGCATAAGTTGTTCCTCCAGGTACCGTTGTAATCCTAACATCCTGGGCTATCATAGCATTAAGTCCCCTAATGAACCTGTCTTGCCTGGCTGCATCAGTAAGCACAAGGTTTGGTGCGAACTTCGTGAGTCTGTCAAACTTCAGGGCATATTCTGTAACTGTCATGCTGCCTTGAACCAATCCTACGAACTCATTAACCTTTACTACCTTGATGGCAACATTATAGTACTTCTAACTGAACAAATCTTTAAATCCTTCCCCACTCAATGCAGTGACATCCCTGGTCTGTGAGGCCACTTCCCACCAGATGTGGGCATCCTCTCTCAACATATACGTGGCACAGGCCACTCTGTCATGTCCCTCTATCCTTATGAAATCCAGGATAGTAGTAATCATAGTCAGCCATTGCTCGGCCTTCAGTGGATCAGGTCCTCCCTCAAAGATTGGGGCTACTGCTTCCTGAACCGCTCATATAACGGCTCCCATCTGTTCCCAAACTCCTTTAATTGTACAACTGGTACAACTGCAGGTGGTACAATAGGGGCAACACTCCCTGATGGAACCTGCTGTTGCAACAAGCGAATCTGCTCATCTTGACTCTGCAATCGCGCTTGCATATCTGCCATAAGTTGCTGCCAGTTCTCAGGGACTGGCGGAGGAATCTGGCCCTGGTCATCACCCCCGGTCCCAGACCTAGTGCCGGCTAGTCGTGTAGATTTTCTTGGACGCATAGCTATCCAAGTCAATCTACAATCAACGACTCGGCTATCAGACCATGATGATAGGGTAAAAGCTTATCCAAAATCCACGAAAGGAACATAACCAATCACAAACAGTCAAAATATAGGCATTTATCCACATGCACAGGCTGCTAATAAGCATGCCCCAACATTACCACACAACAGCTAAGATGAAAGCATTCACCCATACGCAATAAGCAGTTAATCATCCAAATATTAATTTACATGCACAACGATGCTAATAAGCATGCCTTAATATTTTCATACAGCAGTCAAGGGCCAGGCCCTATCAGTATCTCATGCTTCCTATTAATCCAATAAATAACAACATTCATAATTCATTCCAAACATACAAGCATACATGCACATATACACATTACCAAACCCTGAATCGAGCTTGTCTCTAGCAGCGAATGTACATGTCCAGCTGGTCTTCAGGAACCCTTAATCGTAGGACGCTCTGATACCAAGTTGTAACGCCCTGGATAGCCAAGACCGCTACACTGTGTATTTGTAAAGGAGCAGGACTTACTAATCAAGCCAACAAGTTAAAAACGTGATTTCTAAAATCATTAATGTACTAAGGTTAAAAGGTTTTGGTCTCAAAAGATGCTTTCCATATAATTAAACATTTACACATGGGATCCCAAAAGAAATA
The DNA here is from genome assembly GCF_963169125.1 of Humulus lupulus. NCBI lineage: Eukaryota > Viridiplantae > Streptophyta > Magnoliopsida > Rosales > Cannabaceae > Humulus > Humulus lupulus. Next base: position 118,864,483 of record NC_084796.1, on the reverse strand, counting down.
GCGTTTAAAAGTCTATTTACAAAAATTTTAGAGTTCAGACAACCACTAGCCTTTCTAAAGGCAAAACAGAAGTATATGGTTTTCCTGTCCCTGTCTCCCCTCAACCGTAGCGGCTGAGCAGCTGATCATGTACATTATGCTCTCAGAGCTCTCCAAATCAGGGCTAATCAAGCTACTCCTTGCCTTTACCTGCACCACGAAGCACCCGTGAGCCAAGGCCCAGCAAGAAAACATATCATATTATTTAATAAGCAATAATAACATTTGATTAACCCTTTAAGCATGTTCATACACTTAACATACCACAATAATCACAAAGCATGGAGATTCAACCAAAGAGTCAACTAATCATCACCCAGCTATACAGCATAACAATCCACTAATCAATAATATCAAACAAATCACATAATAATCAGGGTCAACACCTTAGGTCGCACCCTCAGTTTACCCCACTAACTCTGGCCCGCTTAACCGAGCTCAGTGCATAATAAGCTGTACTCAGCTACCAGTGGCTGAGCCGCGCCCTATGCGCTAGTGTAAACATCGGCACTCTTAGGCCGTTGGTTTACTGTTTACATGGCATGATACCATCCTTTACAAAGCATACAAAATAGGGAACCCTTAGTTCCATTATAAATCCACAACCGGGTGCAGTTTTCTTACCTTTAACTTCCGAGTTTACTGATTACGAGCGACGCCTCTCGAGCACGAGCCGCTTCCCAAGCCCTAGCTTAATACCTAGTCACAACCAAGATAGGGAGTACCATTAATAATCGCGTTAATATATACGGATGGAGATCTAGCTTCCGGGACATCGAATTCCACCAAACAAAGTGGTGGAATCGATCCCGAGCACCCTAGGTTAGGTTCCTGCGCTTAAAACCTCTAAAAGATCAAGAATACCCTTAAGGGTTGCGGCCCTTGAAACCCAGCCATGGTCCGCCCCTGAAACAGAGGCTAGGCCTCTCTAAAGACAGACATGCGCCGTGGCCCTGCCCTGTGGCGCCGCGGCGCTTCCCCACTGCAGAGCCTCCTTGGCTCTTCCTTGCTTCGTAGGGCCACGACACTCTAGAACAGAGCCGCGGCCCAGCCCTTCGTGCCCAGAAAAACCACCATTCCCATCATTCTAACCTTGCTCAAAGCCACCTCAAAGCACCCTAATTCCAAAACCCATTGATCACTAGGCTTTTAACATGATTCTAACAACATAATCCAACAAAAACCTAGCTTAAAAACTCATTAAAATGCCATTTTGATTTATGAAACCCAGTAGCTCAAGAACTCTAAAACCAGTCATGCACACTCAGAATTTAAACTCTAAATTACGAATTGAAGCTTACCTTCTTTGATGAACCACTTCCTTAACAATTTCTAAGCTAAAACCCAAGTTTCTCAGCTTCAATTTAGTCCTTAAGCATCAAAACCATAAACACTTTTAATACTCAGCCAAAACTCAGAATTCTAATGATCACGAGTGTAACTCAGCCCTTAGCTGAACACTGGACTAAACCTTCAAGATTCCAGCCCAAACCATTGAATTCCCAGTTGAATTCCCTTAGGTTTCCGTAGTTTTTTTCTTGAGAGAGAGAAGAGAAGGGAGAGAGGAACAAAAAGGGTCGGTTTGGGTTTTTGTTCTACTGTCTTCTATTTACTTAGTCTAACCTTAGTTAATTAAGTCAATCCTGAGGCTCGGGGTACCGAAAACGTCCCTGAGGGCAAAATGGTAAAATTCGCCAATATTCTCACCTAGGCTTCCTAACCTCAAATATATCTCCATATATTTATTTCCATAACCTGATAACCCAAATACTCATCTAATACTCAAAATACACCTTGACTTGCCCCAAGTCAAATATTAAGCCCTGTTGTGACTTTCTCGCTAACTAGCTCCCTAGGATCGCCTCGAGTCGCACACTGCAGATTTACCCACATAATAATGTGGTTCTCACAAATACAACATCTAATCACATTTACATGCATATAACCATGCATGCATGTTTATCATATAATCACACGTTAATTTAATAAATTCACACATAAACCAATTATGCCCTCCTAACACACTAATCAAGGTCCTTAAGCCATATTAGTGATTTTGGGTCATTACAAGTGTTTTGAAGAACAACTTTGGATTGGATGTTCGTTGGAGATACAAAAAGATTGCAATGATTCTTGATAGTTCTTCAACTGGTAAATCCTCATCTTTTTATTTCTCTATGAAATGTTTTGCATGATTAATGGATCTGATTATTTATATTTTGTTTAAATAATTTTTTTTTTGAAATCTCTAGGCCCAACATCCCGTGCTTTCCGCTACGCACATGGTAAACAAGTTACCAATAATTGGTACCAGAGCAGTCATTAATCTTTACATGAATTAATTAATGTTTGGGTATAATATGCATTCTTATATATCGTAATATGTGATGAATGGATGGATGCTTATTTTGGTGAATGTTTGTTCTTAAGAGTTAATTATATGATGTTTTGGGTTTAGGAATTGTTCTTATTTTTCTAGTTCTACAAAATTGTAAGCCATATATGGGGCATAGAATTTTTTGTAATTTAATTTTCTACAATAGTATGATTCATTGATAAAAACTATAATCCCCAGCACCGAGCCCCAAAGGGTGCCGAGACCCTCTCGGCATGCCCTAGCCCGAGCCCAGGCTCCTTGCGCACGAGCCTCGCAGCCCTTGCCTATCGTGCCCATGCGCACCAACCGCCTAGCCCCACGGCTGCCTCGCGCCTCTGCCACTCCACTCACGTCCCCTGGCGAGCGCGCCCTTGTGTCTCGGTGCCTCTTTCATGCCCAGCCGAGCCTCCTGGCTCCCATCGCACCTAGCGTGCCTAGCCACACCCTACTGCCTTGCATGTCCGAGCCTTTGCGGCTTGGTGGTTTGTGTTCTGTGAGGCACCCCACCAAGCCAAGCCCTAAAATTGCAAACCTAACTCACTTGGCTCCTTACTCGAACCCTAGATTGATTATTGGTTTATTTGAATTTGTGGGCTTGAACCAAATTGTTAATTGGAATTTTAAAATTCTAATTAAATTTTGAATTAAGTGGCCCAAGTTCAAATTGAACCTAAATGACCCATTTGGCTTTTATTAGCCAAGCTCAATATTTTAAAAGATTGTTTAAAATTATTGAAGTCATTTATAATTCAAAACGGGCTAGATGACATAAAAATAATAGAAGGCCGGAGATGGAGATTCTACATGATGCCTTGGTTTTATTTTTATTTATTTAGTAAATTATTACAAGTGTTGTAATTTTTCTAGAATTACCCAAAACACCCGACTCGCATTTATTTACTTATTTATTGTTTTTATTTATTTATTTAAATGTTTGAATGTGTTAAAAGTGTTTAATAACATTGTCATGCATTATAACATGCCATTCATGTTACCCACAAAGTATATCTAATTCAAGCATACATCTCATGTCGAGTAGAAACATGTTTGAATTAGGAATGTACTCTTTCATTATATGCATTAAATGAATCATATAATTAATCTAGTTTAATCTAGAACCGAGCAGTAAATTGATTTTAAGTGTTAATTTCAAGACCTATTTGATAGTTAATTTTATTAGATAGGCAAATAAAATTCTTAATAATTAGAGCATTTATTGACTAGATAGTTTAAGGGTCTATTTAGTAAGCTAATTAAATCTTGTTTAATAATTTAAGTGCTTAATGAGATTAGTAATTATTAGAATATTATTTGGTAAATTAATTAATTAAAAAGCATAGGATGTTTTGAGAAAACACATATTCTAAAATAGTGAGTGGGAGAAAGGGTAATAACAATAGCTCTTATGGTCTCCATTATTTGTCAACACCGATGTTTCATGGAATGGGCCTCGATGCACCTTTGTTTGCGTCCCCCTAAGGAAGGTTTCAGACTGTGATATTATTCAAGGTTAACTTCTATATAGAATAGGATTGATGATGTATTTCAAGTTTGACTAACCCTAAGGCACACTCATAAGTTAAGTCATTAATCTAAAATAATGGGTCACACTCACAAAGCTTAACTAGGCTTTCGAGCGGACTAGTTAATCTAGACCATACAAGCGGTTGTTCATAATTCAAAAGAGAAAATAGTTGATTTTAAGTTTTCACTTAAGAATTTGAGAAGTGTCTTAAAATTAATTTAAGATTAGTCTAACCTACCCTAAGGCTGGTCCATTAATTTTTAAATTAATTTATCGTGGAATTAGTAATAATTATTTTTTTATGTGTTATTTAAATTTGTTGCATTCATGCATCATATTTACTACTCCAAAAATTGTTGATATTCGTAATATATGCTAATTTCAATTTTGTTTTATTTATTTATTTATTTCAGCAATGATGAATTCAAACCCTGTTACTACTTTACTTGCAAACGAGAAACTTACTGGTGATAATTTTATGAAGTGTAAATCAAATAGGAACATTGTTTTGATCTATAAGAACCACGAGTTTGTCTTTACTGAGGAATGTCCTGAGGTTCCTGCTGCAACTGCTCCCAAAACTGTTAGGGAGAAGTATGATGCTTGGATTTTATCCAACAACAAGGCTAAGTGTTACATGCTTGCTAGTATGAGTGATGTACTTAGAAAAAAGCATGAAGACATGGAGACTGCATATGAGATATTGGAGTCTCTTCGAGTCATGTTTGGATAGCAGTTCAATCAATGCAGACATAAGGCTACTAGAACCTACATGAATATGAAAATGAAGAAAGGAGTTTCTATCAGAGAACATGTTCTAAACATGATCAATACAATGCATGATGCAGAAGTTCATGGAGCAACCATTGATGAGAGAACTAAAGTTAGTCTGATACTTGAATCACTCACTCCAGCTTTTTCTACATTTACTACCAACTGTGTTATGAACAAGTTTGAGTATAATATGACCCAACTGTTAAATGAGTTACAAATTTTGAATCACTCAATAAGAGTCATTCAAAAGTAGAAGAAGAAAATGTTGCTAATTCTAAACCTTCTTCTTCAAAAGGGAAAAATAAGAAGAGCAAGAAATCCCATGACAAATAGAAAAGGTAGCCTAAAAAGTCATCCAAAGGCAAGGACAACAAGGATAACATAACTTCAAAGAAAAAGCAACCCAAAGGGACATGCTTTCATTGTGAAGTTGGGGGTCATTGGAAGAGAAACTGTCCTAAGTATCTCTCAAACCTAAAATAAAAAAAGAAAGGTAAATATGATTCACTTGTTTTAGAAGCCTATTTAGTGGAAGATGATACATCATCCTGGATTGTTGATTCTCGAGCCACTAACCATGTTTGCTTTTCTTTATAGATTCTTAGTTCTTTGAGGGAACTTGCTGATGAGGAGGTGGCTGTGAGGGTTGGCAGTGGTTAGGTCATCTCTGCCAAAGCAGTTGGAACAACCCATTTGGAATTTGATAAATATAAATTTCTTGTTTTAGACAATGTTTATTTTATTCCTGGATTTACTAGTAACTTAATTTCAGTTTCTATGTTGCATGAACAAGGTTTCGATATCTCTTTCAATAATAATTCGATTGTTATCTCAAGATATGATATTGAAATATGTCATGCGAAATCCAATGATGGGTTGTATAAACTTAAGGCAAAAGAGCGATCTATATACAACTTTGAAATGTTTAAAGTTGGAAACCCAAGATCTATTAAACGTCTACAAACTGCTTTCGACATTGAAACATATCTTGGAATTTGATATTGAGGCATATTGGTTTGGATAGAATTAACAGACTAGCAAAGGAGGAACCTTTAAGAGAATTAACTGTTGGTTCTCTTCAAGTCTGTGAATCCTGTTTGGAAGGTAAGATGACCAAAAGACCTTTCTCTACAAAGGGTTCAAGAGCCATACACCACTTCAACTTGTACACACTGATGTGTGTGGACCACTTAATGTGCAAGCTAGAGGAGGGTTTGAATATTTCGTCACCTTCATTAATGATTATTCTAGTCATGGTTACCTATATTTGATGCAAAAGAAATCTGAAAATTTTGGAAAGTTTAAAGAATTCCAAGCTGAAGCTGAAAAGCAATTAGGAAAATCACTGAAAGTTCTTCGATTTGATTGATGAGGAGAGTACCTGGATTATGAATTCAAGGATCACCTGCGTGAGCATAGAATTCATTCCCAACTCACTACACCAGGAACATCACATCAAAATGGTGTTTCTGAAAGAAGGAACAAGACGTTATTAGACATGGTCAGATGAATGATGAGTTACTCATCATTGCCACTGTAATTCTGGGGCTATGTTATTCAATGTGCAATGTACATATTGAATGTCATTCCTTCCAAGTCTATCAAAAAGAAATGGAATTATGGAATGGTACTAAACCTAGTTTACACCATTTTCGTATTTGGGGGTGTCCAGCACACGTGTTGAAAGGAAAGACTGGAAAACAAGAATCTCGCACTGAGCTGTGCATGTTTGTGGGATATTCCAAAGAGACTAGAGATGGTATATTTCATAGTCCTAAAGAAAAAACAAACATTATATCGACAAATGCTACTTTTCTTGAATATGACTATATTAACAATCACAAACCTTGCAATAAGGTTGTACTGGAGGAGATAGTCTCAGATCAAGTAATAAGATCACCAAATGTTTCCAATGAACAATGGCAAGAGAAAACCCAAGTTCTAGTCAGAATAATATAGACCATTTATATGTCTCAACCAGAAAGGTTCATAGTAAAAAGGTCAAAAGCAAAAAGTTTGCAAGCTTTTTATGTCCATTTATGGACTCAAACAAGCTTTGAGATCTTGGAATCTGAGATTTGATGACTCAATCAAAGCATATGGTTTTGAACAAAACGTTGATGAGCCTTGTGTCTACAAATAAATCAAAGATGGCATCGTGGTATTCATGTTTCTTTATGGTTATGACATCCTACTGATTGGGAATGATGTGGCAACATTGACAAAAGTAAAGAAATGGCTAGACGAGCAATTCCAAATGAAATATTTGGGAGATGCCAACTATGTTCTAGGCATAGAGATCCTTCGGGATGTCAGAACAAAGTTTTGGCTCTGTCTCAAACTACCTATAAAGATAAGGTACTGGAGAGATTCAGTATGCAAAATTCCAAGAAGGGTGATATGCCTACCCGTCATGGAATTTTCCTTTCTAAAGAGTAGTTTCCTAAAACACCTCAAGAAGAAGAGGATATGAGACAGTATCCTTACGCCTTTGCAGTAGGCAGTCTAATGTACGCCATGTTGTGTACAAGAGCTGACATTTGTTAAGCAGTAGGGATAGTCAGTCATTATCAATCCAATCCTAGATTGAGTCATTGGATTGCAGTAAAGAATATTCTCAAGTATCTTTGGAAAACTAGAGAATATATGTTTGTATATTCAGGTGGTGACCTGAACCCTATTGGATACACTGTTTCTGATTTTTAATCAGACAGAGATAGTCAGAAATCAACTTCTGGATCAGTGTTCACACTTGGTGTAGGAGTTGTGGTCTGGCGTTGTACGCCCTGATTTTCCCACGGGCTGATTAACGAGCTGAGACAAGGCCTAATCATGACTACCACGTGGACATCCCCAAGACCGGAGCTGCCATCATAAGATCCTACCTCCTTAGCTCGAGGTAACCCAAGGGTTCGCCAAGATTGCTTAAGGACTAAGTCTGGACTCTGAAGACCACAGGTCGAGGGAATCATCCAGCTCGTGGTACGAGCTAGAGTTGGAGGCTGTGACCCTTTATAAAGTCAACCATGCAAGGTAAACGTGGATATATCAGACATCACGTGTCTGATATACCCCTGACTTCTCGGACACGCAGCAGGAACGTGCGTATTCAGACACCCACGACTGGATTGGGCCGTGCGACCCATTATCCCCTTACCTATTGATTTGACCACACTTATGTGTCAGGTTTAGGAATTAATCATGAATGTCCCAGAGTTGACATGATAGGTAAGAAGGTCACGGGATGACCTTCTTACCAACTCTCAGGTGCCTTCTCCTATAAATATGGAGACCCTGGGAGTTATAAGGGGTTGGAATATATATTGTAAGAAATACCCTGTAAAAGAATACCCAGTATATAGCAATAATACTGACTGGTGGAGTAGAAGGATTTTAACCTTTGAACCACCTAAAAACGTATTTTGTGTCACCATTCCATTTCCAAGATCATTCATCTATTTCGGTTCAACATAAGCACTAATCCCTTTCTCTTTATTTTCTTAATTACCTGTTGGCAAAGAACCGCGTCAACAGATTGGTGCTTTCATTGAGAGCAAGTTAGATTGGTGCTGTCGCAAACATCCAACCATGGTGACTAATCGATCCAGACACGGTAACGAGACGGAACAACATGATGGGCAGGAGGCTCGTCATGTCGCCATCCTTGACGAACAAATTCCTGAAGTCCAACAGCGGCCAGGAAAACAGTCGGCGGGCCAAGATGACACTGGAAGTTCGGTGCCTCGGCCACCTAATCCAAACCCATGTTATTACACTGCGGTGGAGATGGAGAATGCTCAGCTGAGGAGCCAACTAGCAATAGCTAATCAGCAGATCAAAGATGTGCTGGCCTGACTACCCCCTCTCACAACCGACGCTAACGTCGGAGAGAGGCAAGGCAAGGCTCCTAAGTCTCGCGGGGGTAATCGGTCCAGGCATAGCTGCTCGGACAGACTTCCGACAGCCAACTCCACTCCTTCATCGCACCGTCGAGAGGCAAACTTCGGAGAAATGCCTAGAGCTGGACAACAACAGTACAACCGTTCGGTCAGAACTTCAACTCCTAGCTCCCAACCGGCCTCGAGCGCACCCAGAAGAGCCCGAGGAAATTCCAGAAGGAGAACTGGGGAGGGCTCGCAGCATCAGCTCATCCCCAACAGCTGTCCTGCGCCTCGTCCTGATTGCTAGGCGCGGGACCCGCAGGTTGGCAGGGCCGAGAGGCCCCCACCTAACCTCATCCGGCCTGACGGAACCAGGATCGCCTCTCCGGTCAAGCATCCTCCCTCTCCAATAAGATATCCATCTTCTCCTCGGCCCGTTCGAGATATTCCGGCCTATGGAAGTAGCAGGAGAGACCCGCCTTCCGCAGGGCCCTCCCGAAGAAGCAGGGCGCCGAGGGAAAGCCCAGATCCTCACCACCAAAGGTGGACTCCGAGCCTATCTAACAGGAGCTACTGGACCAGCAGTCACCGGAGCGACCTCTTTGGCGGAGACCTGCGTCAGTGTCTAAGTTCGGCACAAAGCCCTCGAGCCACCCAAGGGGGCGACCTGCGAGATCGCCTTAACTCTCATAGAGGGGAGCTAGCAGGAGGCAACTGCCATGCTCTCTCAGGGGGGGCCCTGTCCGAAGTACGTAACGGCGGGAATGCCCCAAATAACCTATCTCAAGATAGGAGGGGCAATAACCCACCAAATATGTACAATGGATCTGGAGCTGTTGAACAGCCCCGGAATAACCAAGGAAATCAAGACCAAACCCTCGAGCGCCTGGCCCAGATGGAGGAGCTGATGAGGAAGCTCCTATCGGAGAAAGAGAAAGATGAGTATGATTCGGGGGACGAGATAGAGCTCTTCGCCCCCAGCATAGCAGCAACGGCGTACCCACCTAGTTTCCGTATGTCGCACCTGTCTAAGTTCAATGGAGACGGAGATCCATCGGATCATCTGGGGATGTTCAACACCCTGATGATGGCCCACAACATTGGCCCCGAGCTGAGGTGTTTAATCTTTCCTTCCACCCTGACTGGACCAGCCAGTGGTTCAAGCAAGGCAAAAGACAGTCAATCAGCTCCTGGAAAACTTTCTCGACTGACTTCAAAAGGGCATTTCGAGCCTCCCAGGCTGCCCGCGTTCAGGCCGACTCTCTGGCTAACGTAAGGCAGCAGCCCGACGAAACTCTGAAGCCTTACCTGAGTAGGTTCGCAAATGTCGCTGCTCAGGCCAGAGACGCGGATGACAGCTCCAAGCTCATGGCCATGAGGACTGGAATCCTCGTCGGAGGGGAACTCTGGAAAGATATACAAAGAAAGGGAGTTAGCTCGGTGAATGAATTCCTTAACAGGGCCCAGGAATGGATCAACTTGGAGGAGGCCGAAGCCTCAGCTACAGAAACCAGCCAAGTCCCTGAGCAGCCCGCTGGAGTGGGGACGGAGGTCATGGCAGCGACCCAAAATGTCATACAGAACAACCAGCTCGGTGGAGGCAAAAGAAAGGGGAGTGGCGAGGGCAACCAGCACGACCAAAAGAAGAATAAGTCCGTAGACAAGTTTAAGCCCGTCTACATGACTTATATAGAGCTCACCCAATCTAGGGAGAATATCTTCCTAGTCAACTCTACTCGCCTCCCCTGGAAGAGGCCCGAGCCGTTGAAGCACCAAAAGGGGAAGAGAGACACCTCCAAGTTTTGTCGTTTTCACAAAGATGTTGGCCACAATACTGATGATTGTAGGCATTTTAAAGATGAGATCGAGACTCTCATCCGAGCCGACCCCTTGGCCCAGTACGCGTGGAACAGGGTTCCAGCAAGTCGACCTGCTCCAGAAGTCTCAGCCAGTCAGCCCAAGTCTCGGGTAGATCAGGACGTCCCTCCTCCCGTGATAGGAGGGGAGATATCCACCATCTCTGGAGGTCCGCATATGGCTGGCACGAGTAGGGGTGCCCAGAAGAGGTACGTGAACGAACTCAAGGCGCATAATGGAGTTGAGTTCATCCCGGAGCAGCGCCTGCCAAAGCAGCAGCGATTGGAGAAGCAACCGATCATTTTTACAGAAGAAGATGCGGACCATGTCCAGTTCCCTCATAACGACCCTCTGGTCGTAGCAGTTCAGCTCGCTAACCGGAGGGTTAGGAGGGTGCTGGTAGATAATGGGAGCTTGGTCAACCTTCTATTTCGGTCCACGCTGGAGAAGATGGGTTTGACTGTTGCCGAGCTGAAGGCGACCTCCATGATGCTGTATGGTTTTTCGGGAGAAGGATCGGCGGCTATAGGGACTATCGAGCTAGTGATCACCCTAGGAGAAGGACCTCAGACAGTCTCCAAACTCCTCGAGTTCGTGGTCATCGACTGCTCCTCCGCATACAACGCAATTTTGGGACGACCTACACTCATAGCCTTTGAGGCCGTCACTTCCATTCGCCACCTCGCAATGAAATTCCCTACTTCCATGGGAATATGCACTGTCCGTGGCGATTAGCTCGCTGCCAGGGACTGCTATAGCATTTCCATGAAGGGAAAGTTGAAACCCGGGCAGCTGGCAATGGCCATCCAAAGTGGTGAAGAGGAATCTCAGGAACCCTTAGCTGATCCCGAGATTGAAAAACCTCAAAGCACCGAAGGGGAAAATATCGTCTTAAGTGAGGATATTGACCCCCGAATAGGCGAGGACAGGTCCGAGCTCCAGGCTATTGAGGAGCTCGAAGAAGTGAGCGTCGACCCGCAGAACCCTTCACGGATGGTCAAGCTCGGGAAAAACCTCTGTAGCAAGAGGAAGGCGGAGCTGACTAGATTTCTGCAGGACAACCTGGATGTGTTTGCGTGGTCGCATGAGGACATGGTGGGAATCAGCCCGAGTGTCATCATGCACACCCTTCATCTGGATAAAAGTGTTCCTTCAAAGGCCCAGAAGCAGAGACGCCTAGGAACAACCCGGGCTGAAGCCTTAGAGGAAGAAGTAGCCCTGCTCAAGAAATGCGGCTTTATCCGTGAAGCCAAGTTTCCGATTTGGGTCGCCAACCCTGTGCTGGTCCCGAAACCTAACGGGAAGTGGCGGACCTGCATCGACTTCTCCGACCTGAATAAAGCCTGCCCTAAGGATTGTTTTCCATTGCCAAGGATTGACCAATTGGTGGATGCCACGGCGGGGCACGAGCTCATGTCCTTTATGGATGCGTACTCAGGCTACAATCAGATCGCCATGAATCCGGCGGACCAGGAGCACACCAGCTTCATGACCCCGACTAATGTTTATTGTTACAAGGTCATGCCCTTCGGGCTGAAGAACGCCGATGCTACGTATCAAAGGTTAGTAAACAGAATGTTCGCAAACCAGATCAGGAAGAACATGGAAGTGTACGTTGATGACATGCTAGTCAAGTCAAAGACTTCCGATAACCATGTTTCCGACCTGGAAGAATGCATCAAGATACTACGGGAGTATGGCATGAGGCTTAATCCACAGAAGTGCACTTTTGGAGTCGCATCGGGAAAATTCCTGGGTTTCATCGTCAATACCTGAGGAATCGAGGCAAACCCCGACAAGATCAGATCATTACTCGAGCTTCCCTCACAAAGGTCGCGCAAAGATGTCCAAGGCCTGACAGGAAGGGTGGCAGCCCTCAATCGGTTTATTTCAAAATCCACCGATAAGTGCTTGCCATTCTACAACCTGCTCCGAGGAAATAAGAAGTTCGAATGGACAGAAGAGTGCGAAAGCGCTTTCCTCGACCTGAAGGCACATCTGGCCGAGCCACCCGTACTATCCAAACCAAAAGCAGGAGAGCCTCTTTTTCTCTACCTGGCTATCACGGAGGATGCAGCCAGTGTCGTATTAGTCTGGGAAGAAGACCGGATTCAGAAGCCAATCTACTACATCAGCAAGAGACTTCTCGGAGCTGAATCCCGGTACCCGTTGATGGAGAAATTGGCGTTCTGCCTTATCACGACCTCGCAAAAGCTCAGGCCGTACTTCCAGTCCCACTCAATACACGTCATGGCGGATCAGCCTTTAAGGCAGGTTTTACAAAAACCTGAAGCATCGGGACGTCTGTTAAAGTGGGCCGTCGAACTCAGTCAGTTCGAGATTTTGTACACTCCGCGAACTGCTATAAAAAGTCAGGCCCTGGCCGATTTTGTAGCAGAGTGCACAGGATTCCGGGAGGATCCTGCAGAAGACTCACCCCAAGTCACCTCGTCCCAGGCGTCGTGGAGGATCTCCGTGGATGGTTCATCCAACGAGAACGGCTCCGGAGCTGGAATCATTTTGTTATCCCCTGAGGGACATAGATTCCACTCGGCGCTGAGATTCGGATTCAAGGCCTCCAACAACGAGGCCAAGTACGAAGCTTTGTTGGCTGGGCTAAGGATAGCCCAGGAGCTGAAGGCGAGCTCCGTCCAGTGCTTCAGTGACTCCCAGCTCGTGGTAAACTAGGTTCTGGGTGAATATCAAGCACGAGGACCCAAGATGGATGCCTACCTAGCAAAGGTAAAAGTTGAGCTGTCCGCATTCGGGCGAGGCTTGATCGAGCAGATACCTCGGGAGCAGAACGCCAACATAGACGCTCTCTCCAAGCTCGCCACCTTCGGGGAGACGGAGACCTTGGGGTTGGTGCCGATAGAATTCTTGGAGAAACCAAGTATAGAAGAAGTCAGGACGGAGGTCGAGATGATCGACGCCAGGCCAACCTGGATGACCCCCATCCTTGAGTATCTCATCGAGGGAAAACTACCTGAAGGGCGTAATGATGCGCGACGAGTTTTGTATCAAGATCCCAGGTATACTATAGTAGATGGGGTGTTATACCGACGTGGGCACTGCCTACCTCTCCTACAATGTGTTCTTCCAGACGAAGCAAAGGCCATTCTGCAGGAAGTGCATGAGGGTTTTTGTGGAGATCACACTGGGGGGCAAAGCTTGGCCTTGAAGATCCTGAGGCAAGGATATTACTGGCCTACTCTGTCCAAGGACACGATCTCATACGTGAAGAAGTGCGACAAGTGCCAGCGATTCGCCACAGTTGCCCGAGCTCCCCCAGTCGAGCTGAAGATGATCTCGTCCCCATGGCCGTTTGCAGTTTGGGGGATCGACTTGGTTGGCGCCCTCCCTACTAGAAAGGGCGGGGTCCGTTACGCCGTGGTGGCCATCGACTACTTTACGAAGTGGGCTGAGGCAGAACCTTTGGCAACGATAACTTCCAAAAAAGTCCTTGACTTCGTGGTTAAGAGCATTATCTGCCGATTCGGGCTGCCCAAGAAGATTGTTTCCGACAATGGGACTCAGTTCGATAGCGACCTGTTCACCGAGTTTTGTGAGAGGTACGAAATTGTGAAAAGTTTCTCCTCCGTGGCCTATCCTTAGGCAAACGGCCAAGTCGAGGCTGTCAACAAGACGTTAAAGGCGAGCCTCAAGAAAAAACTAGACGAAGCGAAGGGGGTCTGGCCAGAACAGCTCCCCCAGGTTCTCTGGGCATACCGGACCTCGCATCGGACTCCTACGGGTCATACTCCTTTCTCCCTGACCTTCGGGAGTGAGGCAGTCCTCCCTGTGGAGATTAGGGTACTTTCACATAGGGTCTAGTCATACGACTAGGATCGCAACCACGAGCTACTTTGCACTTCCTTAGACTTGACTGATGAAAGACGAGAAGATTCGCAACTCCAGCTCGCCCATTATCAGCAGAAGGTCACTCGCTATTTCAACTCAAAAGTCAAGAAGCGCGCCTTTAGCGTTGGCGACCTGGTCCTCAGAAGAATTTTCTTAGCCGAGAAGGATCCCAAAGATGGAGTATTGGGACCGAACTGGGAAGGACCAAATCAAGTCATCGAGGTCATCAAAGAGGGAACTTATAAATTAGCTCGGCTTGATGGAGGGGCAGTCCCACGGACTTGGAACGCCATCCATTTGTAGAGATATTACCAATGATTTCCTTGTAAGGCCTTAAAAGCCATTTTCTATGTATTACGCAATGAGAATTAAATTTTCATTTATGATTGTACATATTTACGAGTGTAATCTAAAGTAACGACGAAAGACCCTTTCCCAGTTACTTGGGGGGCATATGGTGCCTAGATATAACCAGGTCGCCTTAAAAGGCTTAGAAGTTAATTTAAATTGATTGATCGTTGTTCTTCTTAAAGAGCACGAGATATTGATGAAAATTAACGCGAACTAAGCTGTACCCTGGATACAACCAGGTCATAAAACTTAGAAGTTAATTTAAATCTATTGATTGTTGTTCTTCCTAAAGAGCACGAGATATTGATAAAAATTAACACGAACTAAGTTTTCAAATTAAGTTCCTGGATATAACCAGGTCATAAAACTTAGAAGTTAATTTAAATCTATTGATCGTTGTTCTTCCTAAAGAGCACGAGATATTGATAAAAATTAACACGAACTAAGTTTTCAAATTAAGTCCCAACCAGGTCATAAAACTTAGAAGTTAATTTAAATCTATTGATCGTTGTTCTTCCTAAAGAGCACGATATATTGATAAAAATTAACACGAACTAAGTTTTCAAATTAAGTTCCTGGATATAACCAGGTCATAAAACTTAGAAGTTAATTTAAATCTATTGATCGTTGTTCTTCCTAAAGAGCACGAGATACTGATAAAAATTAACACGAACTAAGTTTTCAAATTAAGTTCCTAGATATAACCAGGTCATAAAACTTGGAGGTTAATTTGAATCGATTGATTGTTGTTCTTCTTAAAGAGCACGAGATATTGATAAAAATTAACGCAAACTAAGTTTTTTCAAAATAGTAACTAAAGTGCGCAAAGACAAGGAAATAAGTCAATTAAAAATAAAATTGATAATTGAATTGTCTCGAGGTGGAAACACCTCGTGCAAAAGTTACACAAAAAAATATATATATAAAGGAGGGGGAGCAAAAAAGGAAGGCCCTAAGCTCCGCCAGGCTGCCCCGTGGAGGTCGCCGTCTCGCCCTCCTGCTCAGCTGCGCCGGAGGCTTCCCCGGCCTCGGAAGGTACCTCTTTCTCGAGGCGAGCTTTAAACCCTTCCAGCAAGGGCTCCCAGACGTCCCCTACTAAGAAGGAGAAATCGCCGTCCGGGTTGTAGGCCTAGCAGTTATAGAGCATGTCCTCCAGGGCGGTGCCAGAGGCTGCCTGCTTGGCTTCCAGGGCGGTTTTGGCCCTAGCCTTCGCTGTATCCAGATCTACCCACATAGCGGCAAGGGCAGCCTTGGCCTCCTCGGCCCCAGCCTTCGCGGCGTCTAGCTCCGCCCGCGCGGCGGCAAGGGCGGCCTTGTTTGCCTCGACCTCCTGAAGCTTGGGACGGGCTTCTTCCAGCTCGGCCTACGTGGCCGCCAGGGCGTCCTTAACCACCTGATGCTCACCCCGCATATCTTCAAGCTGGGTCTTGGTCCTGGCTATGCTCCGATGGAGGGCAACGACACTCTGCGAAAATGGAGAGGCAACTGCCTTAGAAAAAAAAAAGAGAAAGGAAAAACAGGGCAAGGCATGATAATTAAAAACCATAAAGGGTAAGGTTAGCTTATCGTTAGGGCCATGCCCAGTGAAGATTCCAGCACGCCCACCGGGCTCCTTGTTTCGATGGCTCTGAGCTCATTCTCGTTGAACTTGTAAATGTGGCTGACGGCGTAGTTTGCCGTCTTGTACACCGTCCCCCGGAAGGCCTCTGGAATCTTCTCCAGGTCCTGGGGGTCAACCGGGATGCGCACCTCAGAGGTTGAACTTGCCGGAGCTCGCGGAGGAGGTGGGGGCATGCTGCTCCCCCCTGTAGCAGGAGGAACAGTTCCCACGACCTGAGCGGCTGGGGGCTGCTCTTTCTCCTTGGCAGGAGACTTGGATGGGGTCCCGGCGCCTTTCTTCAGCGTCTGGAGCTTCTTCATTTTGGGCCTAGAGGCCCCAGCTGAGGAGTTCCCCCCAATGAGCGCAGCCCGTAGACTTTGTCCCCCGGACATAGACATCTCTTCTGTCAAAACAAAGATATGGTTAGTACAGAAGTTAGCAGTCATACAAAAACAACGGAAAGAAAAGAAAAAATGCAAAATTCAAGTATATTTATGTACTAAAGGGGAATCCTACCCCCCGAGCTAGAGGAAGAGTCTACGGTTACGACCATCGGCCCTGGAGCTTCTTCGGGGGAATCTAAGACAATCACTTCTCGAGCTGGTGCGGGTTCTGGATTCGAGGCCGGCTTAGGACTAGACTATTCTACATATTGCCTAAGTCCTGGAGCTACGGCACCCCTCCGGAGTGATGGCCATGACCGAAGGTTGGTCCCATACTCCTCAAATAGGATCGACCTAAAGGCTAGGGTGTTATCTACGACTACGGTACCCCTAGGGCGGCTATCTTGGTAATCCAGCACGAGCTGGTCGACACAGTGGAGCAGGGTTGTATCCAGGTCCGGATCACGTCGGTGGCATTGGCCAATCTGTTTGGGATTATACCTAGCTAGCCGGGGGTCAGCGGTAGCCCTATCTAAATTCCTAAACATATAAGGGTTACCTTGGCCAGAAGGACCCGCGGCTGCTCCGGACCGGATCCTCTCCTCGTCCGTTCTTTGGGCGACCTCCAGCGCCCGTTTCCTCGTCCTCACGAGGGGCACTTTGTCCTCCTCGTCCTCCTCATCTTCATCCCCCGCGACCTCCTCCACAATGATAGGCCTGGTGTCACGAGCTGGGGGAAGCGCCCGGAGTCTCCTTAGGTTCAGAGTCTGACCAGGGAAGATCAGCTTACAGGCCACCATCATCTGGTCTGTCATGAGCATACGGTAATCCTTTTCACTGAGGGGTAAGCCCGCTAGTGTCTCGTACTGGGCCCCGAGGGTCACAGATTTCTCTGTCCTCGCGAAGATAGCTGCAGAATGAATCTAAGTCAGAAAGGGATACAGGAGGAGCTAAATGGTACTTAACTTACGAGCTAAGGTTGAAAAGCACTTATGAGGACGATTGAAGTAGTGGAGCTCGCAGTATCGGAACCCCGTCGACATAAAGAATTGATCTTTGAAGTCGTTGGGGTGGCTGGGCAGCTTGATGACCGCAGTCGTGTTGGGGAACCGGGTTAAGTAATAAAACCCGTCACCTCGCCCCCGCTGCTCCGGGCTGGCCTTAAGGCAGAAGAAGTACAGGATGTCCGCAGGAGTGGGGACCTCCCACTCCTGTTTCAGGAACAAGTATCTCAACCCCGCCAACAAACGATAAGAGTTGGGGGGGAGCTGGAATGGGGCCAACCTCACATAATTGAGGAAGTCAGCGAAATACTGATCCAACGGGAGGAAGGCCCCCGCCTTGAAGTGCTCGTCGCTCCAGGCCGAGAACACCTCATCAAGCGGCGCACAGCTCCGCTCGCCTTCTAAAGGAGGACGGGCAACCACGGATCCTCTCCCCAGCCCGATGTTATGGGAGAGGAATATTTTGTTGACCCTCGCCTAGTCAGTGATCTTTGAAACGATCCTCTCCGCCTCAAAGAACGCATCAGGAGCCACCTCGAGCTCCTGTTCCACTACTGGCCCGAAGTTGGGGATCGGGGATTCGGCCATCACCTCCTTTCCTTTGTCTTGTCGGGAGGACGAGCTGCCTACAGGCTTCTTGGGAGCATTCTTCTTGGGTCCCATCTGGTCGCTTAGCGAACAAAAAGAAGAAATTTTAGAAGAAGGCGACTTAAAAATGGAGAACAATCTGTTTCCTTGACACGAGCTGAGGTAAGCCCAGCCCGTGGAGAGTGAGACCACGCGGTTCTATGAACACGCGCCTGTGCTCCCAACAGATCCCCGATTACTCAGAATTCGTGTGTCAGGAGGGTCAGGTTAGAATTTTTCCTTGAAGCGTGTCCCCTAAGCTACCCGGTTTTGCACCCAAAATACTGGATATTTTGAACTAATGTCCCAAAAATCCTACCCAGAAATTTTCCCAAGAAAATGCATCCTATAAACCATGCTTCTAAACGGTTTTCTACTACAAACAATACCCTATCCTAAAAGGCTTTCACCCTTCATGCCCACAAAAAACCAGCAAACCCTTGCATGCGGCTACAGTAAATATTTACCTAAGCTACAGTGAAAAATAATTTCAACACATGCACGGTCAGAAGACTTACTGAGTGTTCTGGTTGAGAAGAGGATGAAGGAATCGCCTGGGTTGGGGCTTCGTCGGAGTAGTTGATTCCAAAGCCTCGAAGGAGCCCTTGCACCTGAGTTTCTGGAACGCCGAAGATGGTAACCGGACAGAGAAAAAGGGGGGATTTTTTAGAGCAAGAAGAAGAGAAAATTCTGGAAAATTTCAAATAAATGGGTGGCCCATGCGTAAGGTGGCCACCCCTTTTATGTACATGAAGGGCCACGTGGGGAGGACCGTTGGATTGCCCTGATGTGGAATCCAAGGCCCTCCACTCGAAAGGTGAAACGACGGCTGGGCATAGGCTAGGCCATTAAATGCAGTTCTCGGAAGACGTACCGTCACCAACCACGATGTTCCACGTATTCGGCGCCTGCGTAGAATGTGGAATATGAAGAGTTCATGGGGAAGCCTAAAAGCCCCTACTGTGGCCCTACACGATGTCGTGTACCACGAGCAGAGGCTTGGGGGGCAGATGTACGCCCTGATTTTCCCACGGGCTGATTAACGAGCTGAGACACGGCCTAATCATGACTACCACATGGACATCCCCAAGATCGGAGCTGCCATCATAAGATCCTACCTCCTTAGCTCGAGGTAACCCAAGGGTTCGCCAAGATTGCTTAAGGACTGAGTCTGGACTCTGAAGACCATAGGTCGAGGGAATCATCCAGCTCATGGTACGAGCTAGAGTTGGAGGCTGTGACCCTTTATAAATTCAACCACGCAAGGTAAACGTGGATATATCAGACATCACGTGTCTGATATACCCCTGACTTCTCGGACACGCAGCAGGAACGTGCGTATTCAGACACCCACGATTGGATTGGGCCGTGCGGCCCATTATCCCCTTACCTATTGATTTGACCACACTTATGTGTCAGGTTTAGGAATTAATCATGAATGTCCCAGAGTTGACATGATAGGTAAGAAGGTCACGGGATGACCTTCTTACCAACGCTCAGGTGCCTTTTCCTATAAATATGGAGACCCTGGGAGTTATAAGGGGTTGGAATATATATTGTAAGAAATACCCTGTAAAAGAATACCCAGTATATAGCAATAATACTGACTGGTGGAGTAGAAGAATTTTAACCTTTGAACCACCTAAAAACGTATTTTGTGTCACCATTCCATTTCCAAGATCATTCATCTATTTCGGTTCAACATAAGCACTAATCCCTTTCTCTTTCTTTTCTTAATTACCTGTTGGTGAAGAACCGCGTCAACAGGCGTAGTATTAAACAAAACAGTATCGCAGATTCTACCATGAAAGCCGAGCACATAGCGGCTTGTGAAGCAGCTAAGCAGGCTGTGTGGCTAAAGAAGTTTTATTCCGATCTAGAAATTGTTCCAGACATGAATAATCCACTTTTCCTATACTGTGACAACAGTGGGGCAGTAGCTAACTCGAAGGAACTAAGAAGTCACAAGAGGGGAAATCATATTAAAAGGAAATATCACTTGATCAGGGATATTGTTCATAGAGGAGATGTAGCAGTTATGAAGATAACTTCGGAACATAACCTTGTCGATCATTTTACTAAGGCTTTGTTTACCATGTCTTTTAAAGATCATGTTAGTAATATGGGTTTGAGGGAGATGCCTCATTTGCTTTAGGGCAAGTGGGAGATTGTTGGGATTAGTGCTCTTTAAAGCATATGTTTTGAACAATGTCTTATGAAATAAATATTTTCATATATTATTTGTTTATTATTATTATTATTAGAATAATATTATATGAATATCAGAAAATTCTCAAATTCGTTATTGTGACTACAATCTTTTATTGGTTCAAGATGATAACATTGTAGGGAACAAATTTAAACAGTTTGTAGTAAAACAAAGTTATGTGGATTAAATATTGTAAGTACGGTTCAGTAGTATTATGAATACATGTAATCTAGATCCGGATTACTGATATAGTGAGACATCTTAGTGGTTATACATGAATGAGACGCGATATGTTATTAATATTCATTAATATTGTTTACTTTACAAGTATTAATTAAACATATCAATAAGAAGATCATATAAAAATTGATCATAATCCTGAAGTTATTATAAACTCTTATTTATATCATATGAGTTCTTTGATTCACACTTTATGGTTTGTCAGAATGATCAGGCTGAAAACGTTTGTTTTGGGAACTCATTGATGTAAATGGCTGGGGACATAATATACATACCTTTCCGAGAGGAATTGAATAATGGTTCTCTTAAGGGTTGGCTTT
Organism: Humulus lupulus; assembly: GCF_963169125.1. Classification (NCBI taxonomy): domain Eukaryota; kingdom Viridiplantae; phylum Streptophyta; class Magnoliopsida; order Rosales; family Cannabaceae; genus Humulus; species Humulus lupulus. The sequence goes on along the minus strand of NC_084796.1, from coordinate 118,843,435 downwards.
TGGAACTGAAAGGTTATTGAGCTCAAATTCATAAATCAGTTTATGAATTAACCTTCACTAGTAAAGTTAATGGTACTTAAGGAAACAAGATATGATTAAAGAGGTTAAACGGTGATTAATGCCTACATTAATTATGAACCATTAATAGAGAATTGAATTGTATGTAGTGATTAAATCGATGAACACTTTTATATATTTAAAAGTACTCAATAAGTATATGTTTATACTTACAAGAGTGTAATATCATATTTTTAGTGGAATAATATTGAGATTAATAAATTAAGGTTATTATATTAAAGAATTTGAATTAATAATCTAAATTTATTGGAGCTTAAAATTATAGGTCCATAGGTCCTCGAGATAGCTCTATCAACACTATTCAAGGTAAGAGTTGAAATTGGGAAAAATCAGGAAAATGACATATTTGGAATAAATTTGTTATTTAGGGTCAAATATGTAATTGAGACAAATTAATTAATTCTTGAAATTAATAAATTAATTAATTATATTTTTCAAAAATTATTTTGGTAGTTTCAAAAATGGTATTTAAATAATTAAGATAATTAAATTTGAATTAATTAGCTTTATTTATTTAAAAAACGTGAAAGAGATAGTTTTGATAATTCAAATTAGATTTGAAATGATATTTATTCTTTATTTAATCTCATAAATAAGTTATCAGGTTTATATATTTTTGAATGAATAAATTATTAAATAATAATTAAAAGAAAAGGGTTGGAATGTATCCCTGAAATCATGGATGTGTCACTGTAGTTGGCGTGTAACAAGGTCCAAGAATGAGTCTTGGATATTTGTTTTATTTATTTAATTATTTAATAATTGATTTATAATTTGAAGTTAATAAAATCTAATTAATTCTTTTTAAAATTTAGCAGATAGAAATAGTTTCATAAGACGTTTGATAGAAAGAAAATAGATCGTATTAATTTTCTCAATCCTTGAAAATTGTCTTAGACCAAATATTCCAAGATCTTATGTGTCTAGAATATCTTGTAAATCAGAAAATTTTCCCTACCATTACTCTATGTAACCACACACATCTTGAGGTTTAGAGATACATCTTGGAAGATCTTGGTCTGAGTATTTTGAAGAACTGATTTGGATTAGATGTTCGTTGGAGATACATAAAGATAGCAATGATTCTTGATAGTTCTTCAACTGGTAAATCCTCATCTTTTTATTTCTCTAAGATTAATGTTTTGCATGATTAACAGATCTGATTATTTTTAGTTTGTTTTAATAAATATTTTTTTGAAATCTCTGGGCCCAACACTCCATGCTTTCTGCTGCACACATGGTAAACAAATTACAAGTTACCAAAATATACATCTTTGTGGTACATGAATGCAGCGAGTACAGAGTAGTATGAGACTTGTCCAGAATCTCTTGCCTGATGCCACTCTACATCGCAACACAAACCCGATCCTTATACCTTAGTATACCTATAACGTCCCAAATTTACTAATAAGGCTTGGTGCCTTGATTAGCGTGTTGGGATGGTAATAATTAATTTAGTTATATTATTATGTGATTAATCATGATATATGTGTATCCATGTTTAATTGCTTGAGTCATGACATAATTTGAATAAATATGCATGTGTGCCCGTTTTGGTTATTAAGGGCATGTTTGTAATTGAAATTTCGTATTTTAATATTACCAAGTGATTTAAAATAAACAACTTAATTAAATGCGGAATACTGATTAAGTTGTTTTGACAGATTTTAATTTTGTTAACACTACTTATGCAACTGTTACAACAGAAACAGCAAAACAAGTAAAAATCAACATAGGGGAATTTTTATGTGGTTCAGAAATCCTTTTAGATAACCTACATCTATGGGGCCACACCCAGAGAATAAATCAATTAGTAAAGAATGAAATTGTACACAAGCACCGACTTAAACAAAGTAAGACTCCCTCTTAAGCTATTGCCGCAATCTTGTGGTACTTTCTTTACGAATTTGATTTTGTTGAAATGTTGATTCTCTTTAACTCCCTTCAAAGAATAGCGAGTGCTCTTTTCCTCCCAAAGTGAGTCTTGAAGAAACCTTCTCCCGAAGATCCTTAGGAACATGTTCACTAAAACCATAAACTTGTTACAAAGAACAAACGCTATATATGCAGCAAGGTACACAACACAGTACCAAGGACTAAGGTGAACAACTTAGCCTTTACATAAACAAAGAAAAAATTGCTCTCAAGAAATTAAAACATTATCAAACTTTTTCACATTGGAGAGACAATGATTCAAGAGCCCTAGCTATCTATTTATAGCTGTTTGAACGTTCAGAAGAGGTTCTCTTGATATCTGAAGAAATAATGAAATGATTTGAAAATTTCTTTATAAGGAAACAATCGGCCAGTCTGTCTGATTCTGTCTTGACAGGTTTTCCATCTGACTAGGCAGCATCTGTACTTGGGCAGAATTAGGTCCAGATTTATTTGAAAACTAAATCACATAAAGAATCAGATAATATCTTGAGGATATATGATTTATTTTGCACAAAATTATTGTGAAGAAATCATATCTTACAGATTTGCATTTTCCATATTGGGAATGCTTTAAGATGAGGATTAGCACATTTGAAAACTCAAGGGTGAGTCATCCATGATTTTTACAGCACATAAAATCTGATTTTAATTCATAGAAAATTATGATAAATAAAATATATGGTCTAGAAAAATATTTGCCAAAGAAGGTTCTAACAGTAATTTTTGACCCATTTAGGGTATATATATGTTTATGTGTATGTTATGGTTAAGGCCACATTATTGTGGAGATATATTTGAGTTGTGTGGTCCGAGGTGGTCCTAAGGAGCAGATTAGCGGAATAGTCACAACAAGGTCAAATACCCGGCTCGGGGTGAGCCTAGGGGTATTTTGGGAACTTAGTGTGTGTTCAAGATTTACCATGTAAAGGGTAGCTTTTTAACGATTATTTGGGTATGCCAGGAATGGTTGGGAATTCCTAGGAATCCTTGAGGAATTTGCGAGAATGTGGCAAATGACGAAGTTGCCCTTGGTGACATTAAAGGGCTAGAATTGATCTAAGGGGCATTCTGGTCATTTTGGGTGCCAAGGGATAGACTTGGGGAAGCTTTGAGATATAGTTCTATATACCTAGCCTCTCAGCTCCTCATTCTCTCTCTCCCTTTCACGTTTCTCACACTCTCTCTCTCTCCCTTAGGCTTGGTTGATCATCCTTCTGTCTGAATTTATGGTGGAAAAGGGCTTTGGAATTGAAGGGAGTTGATGTTTGGAAGTGGTGAGCAGAAGCTGAGGGTTCAGATCATCACTGAGGTAAGGTTTAAAACATGCTTTTTCCATGAATTTCCCTGGTTAAGTTTGAGGATTACCTAAGTTTTAGACTTAGGTTTGGTTTTGATTTGAACTAGGGATTTGGATGGTTTTCTAAGGTGTTTATACTGCTTGTAATGTCGTTTTTAGTGTTTTAAACTCAATGGGGACCCTGGTGCAAGTTTTGGGTGCGAATTGGTGGAATTGGCTCGAGAAAACGTAGGAGGAATTCTGGGGACGCAGGGTCGCGCCGCAGCATTGTTCTTGAGCGTCGCAGCCCACATGAACCCAGAAGGCCATAGGGGTCTCTAAGACCATCTAGGCATCGCGGTACAGATTGAGACACGCCGCGGCCTGTGTCCCTAGGTGATAGCCTCGAGCTCTCTAACTTGTAGAGGGTCGTGGTGCCTAGAGGAGAGCCGCGACTCAAATAGAAAATAGTGACCAGTAAGGGGGTTTTGGGCTCGAGAACTCAAACGTAGAGGCTCGGGAAGGATCCTACTACCCCGTTTAGTAGAATTCGAGGTTCCAAAGGCTAGTATAATATTCCGAAGGTTTTTGGAATGCCCTGGATAACCAAGGCTGTTACACAGTGTATTTGAAATAGTGCAAGATTTGCTAATCAAGTCATTTGAATAAAAATGTGATCCTAAAGTCATAATCAGGTTAGGGTTAAAAGATTTTGATCATAAACGGTTAATTTTCATTAAAATAGATGTATAGTACATGGGATCCCAAAAATATGGTTTAAAAGACAATTTACAAACTCTAAAAAGTTATATACAATGAGTGGCCACTCTAATGGCAAAATACAAGTTTTAGGCTTCTATCCCGGTAATTTCCCCCGGACATGGTGGACGAGTAGCTAACAATGTACATCTCGCCCCCAGAGCTCTCCAATTCATTGTTGGTCTAGTTTACCCTTGCCTTTACCTGCACCACGTAGCACCCATGAGTCTAGGCCCAGCAAGAAAACCATAGCAGTAATACATAATCAATGATGATAATCAATTAATTCACAAGATAGTTAACCAGATATTCAATAAGCCATAGCATCAACCTAACAGTAGTAAACATTTATATTCAACAATTCATCTCAATCAACATGCAATACTTAGCGTCGACGCCCTAAGGCCATACCATCTGTTTAATCCATTGACTCCGACTCGCTTAAGTCGAGTCCAGTGTTTATCTAGCTAACCCCAGCTCACAGTGGCCGAGCCGTGTCCTGTGCACAAATTATCAGCCCTCGGCTCTCTTAGGCCATTCATTTCATGCTCACATGGCATTATCACAGTTATACAGCATATGTATTCAAATACTGGGAATATCAGTCCCAACATAGCCACACAAGGGTGCAGTTTTCTTACCTTTAATTCCGAATGGAGATAATCGAATGGTCCCGAGCACGATCCTCAGTCCCGAGCCTTGGCGATAAACCTAGTCATAGTGTCCAATGGTAAATGTTAACTCCCAATCCAAATAAATACTTATGAGACAGAAACTAGCCCCCGAGACCTCAATTTCTACTAAACCGAGTAGTAGAAATTGTCCTGAGCGCCTAGGTTCGAACCCCCGAGCCTTACCAATTATAGAAACCTTTCTTAAGGCTAAAATCCCTAGGTGGGTCACGACCTGGCTTAGTGGGTCAAGACTTGCCCCCAAGTCAGAGAGCAAGGACCCAATCCAAAGGGGAGGCAGGCCGCAACTTGGCTTAGTGGGTCACGATGCGCCCCCAATTTAGAGAGCATCCTAGGGCTTAAAGGCCACATGCGTCGCGACACCCTAGGGCTGGGTCGCGACGCGCCCCCTTTGAGCCTAGAAAATCTGGGTTTCCTAACCTAGTCTAATTCTACTCAGATACCAGATTTCTTAACATAATCAATAATAGAGAACTTACCTCAATTATGTTTGAATCTCCCACCAACTTTCAATCTACTGTTCTTGAGCTTAAATCCTCAAGCTCCTAAGCTTAGTTTCTAACCTCCAAACCTCAGCTTAGCCTTTCCCTTAAACTTTCCTTCAATGAACACCAGCTCAAGGCCTAAGTTCTCTTCCCCTTCCTTCCTTAACCTCAAAGCACAATGAGAGAGATGAGAGAAATCATGAGAGTGAAAGATAGAGCTCGAGTTGTTTCTACTTCCTTCTGCCTTAATCCTAAGTAACTTCCGAGTATATCCCTTACCTATTAAGAGACTAGTTTTCCCTCCTAAGTTTACTAACCTTCAAGTTGTTCCTAGGGGTAAAATGGTCATTTCCCCCAATTCTCATTATTTCCTCAAATGTTCCTAATGTTTACCTATTAATCCCATCGTAACCAATTAATCACCAAATACTTTTTCAATATCAATAATTCCCAAAATATCCACTGACTTTCTTTCCAAATACCCCCAGGCTTCCCCGAGCTGGGTATTAAACCCCGTTGTGACTATTTCGCCAATCCGCTCCCTAGGACCGTCTCGAGCCATATGCTACTAATATATCCACATAATAATGTGGTATTAACAATTTATCACATATAATCACATTTATGCCCTCAACGGGCCAAAATTAGAAATATGCCCTTATAAGCTATAAAGGGCCCACATGCATATCTAATACTCACAAACATGCATGCCACATTTTCATATAATCATATTAATCATGCATGCCACATAATCATGCATTTAACCATTTAATCACACATATACCAATTTTGCCCTCCCAGCACGCTAATCAAGGCTCTTAAGCCTTATTAGTTATTTTGGGTCATTACAACTATCCCCTCCTACTGAGAATTTAACTCAGGATACTAATCCCGCATTGATGACTCAAGATCCTAGGCCGCTTCCTCGACGCTGCCATTCCTCCATAACACTTTGACTAGAGGAATTGTTTTGTTTTGTAGAACCTTGTCTATCCTGTCTAAGACCTGAACCGGTCGCTCTTCATAAGAAAATATGTCTGCAGTTCTAAGTCTTCATACTTCAACACATGAGTCGTATCTGAGACGTACTTCCGAAGCATAGAAATGTGGAATACGTCATGAACTCCAAACAACAACGGTGGTAATGCCAATCTATAGGCCACCTGTCTGATCCTCTCTAGGATCTCAAAAGGTCCAATGAGTCTAGGGCTTAGCTTGCCCTTTTTCCCAAACTTTCTCACCTCTTGCAGAAGCACATGGTCCTCTACCTGGATCTCCATGTCCCTACGCTTAGGATCAGTGTAACTTTTCTGTCTGCTCTGTGAAGCGAGCATTCGAGCTCGAATCTTCTTGATAGCCTCATTAGTCTTCTGAACCATGTCCAATCCCAAATACTTCCTCTCACCTATCTTATCCCAATGGATGGGCGATCTACATCTCCTCCCACATAACATCTTGTATGGAGCTACTCCAATCGTTGATTGATAATTGTTGTTGTATGAAAACTTAATCAACGGGAGATACTTACTCCAAGATCCCTCAAAGTCTACTACACATGCCCTGAGCACGTCCTCCAATACTTGAATCGTCCTCTCAAACTGTCCATCAGTCTAAGGATAAAAGGTCGTACTGAACTTCAAGTGAGTCCCCATAGCCTTTTGCAATCCACCCCAAAACGTGGAGGTAAAGATAGGATCCTAGTCTGATACTATAGACTTGGGAGCCCCATGGAGACGTACATTCTCCCTCACATACAACTCTGCATACTGATCCACAGTATAAGTCATCTTCACTGGCAGAAAGTGAGCTGACTTGGGGTATCTATCTACTATCACGCACATCGAGACATGTAGCCCCATTGTCCTGGGTAATCCTCCTACAAAATCCATTGTAATGTCCTCTCATTTCCACTCAGGAATACCCAAAGCGTGCAGCAACCCCGCCGGCCGCTGATGCTCAACCTTTACCTGTTGATAGGTCAAACACCTGGCCATGTACTCCATCGCATCCTTCTTCATCCCAGGCCACGAATACAATGTCCGCAGATTCTAATACATCTTCATGGTGCCTGGATGGAGTGAGTACGGCGTAGTATGGGATTCATAAAGTATTGTTGACCCTCAAATTAGCCAACGACGCGGAGTCAAATATACGACAGGAACAGCACGATGCTTGAAAAGATAATCTAATGGAAAGGAAAAAACACCAAGAATTATAGTGGTTCGGCCCCAGTGATTGGTAATGACCTACGTCCACTTTATGATATTGTTATTATAGAATCCTAAAGTTTTGATCAAATAACTAGGGTTCTTGAGTTTCACAGACCTTAGGCGTAATACAATCAGATGGTCATAACTCACCTTAGCTCTTTTTCTCTCAATATTAAGCAAAAAAGCTAACATGAATCCAAAAGTCCCTTCCTTGAGCTATTTCATGCATATTTATATGCTCAAGGAGGGTTACATATGATAACGTGTCTTATCTTATCCTTAATAACCACGTATCAAGGATAATTATGAAAAAATATTCATAATTAGATTACAAATTAAGAAGGAAATAAATCGGGCTTCACGACCAGCCTGGTCGTGACAAACATTAACTCCGACAAGGAGGCACGCTTCTGGTCGATAACCGAACAGCACCTCTGCCCTTTAATTCTGCCATGTGTCAATCTACGTGCAAGTAATCTTTGCCACGTCATCGGTGACCTTTTTTGGGTAAACATTTGCCCCCCAAGTTTATTTATTGCGACCAGCAATAAGTAAACTTAGGAAACTAACCTTTCGTATGCCTCACGAAATCTGTCAGAACTGCCCATGTCTTCTCGAAAAACGTGACCAATCTTGTCCAATCAGGTCCTTTCAGTTTCCCAAAAGTGTGTTTGATGGCTATTCCACTTCCCCATACTTAGAAAAAAGTAACTCATGATTGCCTCTTTTAACGTGCCTTGGTCTTCATAAATAATCCTCAAGTTACCATTTTTACCTTTTACTTGCCTTTGCCTTCTTGAAGAACGCTGAAGAACTCGCGCCCCAGAGCTCAAAAACTTTCAGACATCTATACTAGGACGCCCGATAGATCTCATCTCTAGACTTCAATCTTTACCTGAGTAAGTTTTACGAACATTCTTGTCCTTTTAGTTGCTATTCGAAACTGCCTTATGCGTGTTTTTATTTCTGAACCCCTTCATGTTCTTGGCCGAAAATATATGGGGATTGTTTGCATGTTGACAGATGATTAATAGGGTAGTGAAATATTGTTTTGTATGAGTTAGGAGTCAGTTTGGTAGTCAAGATTGTAGATTTAGGGCGTAAAATTGAAGTAAAAATATGATTTTTAAGCTAGGTGAAAAACTGGGTTTTTCCCGCCCCTTCAGAGTCGAAAAAGCTTTTTCTCAAAAAATTTTTTACTTCCGCTTTTCAATCTGTTTTTCAAACTGCTCGTATAGAACTTAGTGTTTCTGTTAGAATGTTGCTGGTCGTATAAGCGAGCAGCGTTATTCCAACTTTCAACATAAGCATTCAAGCTGTGCGTCTTATCTCCTCCTTTCTCTATTCACAACTTTCATGCAAGATCCGTGGGGAGGAGAAAGACCCATCGATGATGACTTATTGGCTCAGCTGCTTGAGGACGAGGAGCAACCATCATCTCTAATACCTGACATTCCATTTTCTCGTTCCACTTTAAACACTCCATCTATCCTTATTCAAAATATGGCTCGAGCAAAAACTACAGCCCAGAAAAAGAAAACTCTCAATCCTTCAAATCAACCTGCTCCTCGGGCTGAAATTCGCTCGACCAGTGGTCGAGCAGAAAATATTCCTAACCCCAATATCCAAACTCACGGCCAACCCCGAAATGCCATTCAACCAGATGTTGAGTAGTATGTAGTATCTGAGAGCCGAGTGACGATCAGGATGATTGCCAACTACATCAAAAAATATGGACTCACGGGGGTGACATTAGTCTGACCCAACCAAGACCAACGGGCGAACCTGCCCGGAGGTGCCTTCAGCGCCTGGTCGAGGTACCATATTGAGGCAGGGGCTACCTTGCCTCTTCATTCATTCTTCCAAGGGGTGGCCAACTATTTCGGAGTCGCCCCTTTCCAAATAACTCCCAATGGGTATAGAATGCTTCCAGCACTCTATATCCTTTACAGTCACAAAAAATGGCCCGTGCCAACTCCTCATGAGGTTAACTATTTGTTCGACCTCAAATCCAACCCCAACCAAGAAGGTACGGGGTTCTTTCACTTTTGTCACCAGGAGACTGGGCGAACCTTCTTGACCGACACCACTCACATATCGAACGTGGGGAGGTACTACCAGGAGTATTTCCTTACGACCGACATGATCGCGAACAATCTGACCTTTACTCAAGGAGGTAAAACCTTTGTACCACTGGTCATTAATCTTTATTTAGTGCTTCCTTTACACTTTCTTAGACTTTTAATGCCTTTTAGGCCCATGGCTGTGACCAAACCCCACTCTAGACATAGAGTTGAGATCAGCCCTCTTGGGCAGTATGACCGATGTGGAAAAAAGCATCAAACATTTGGTCATAGAGACTAACCTTAGGCTGGTTGGCCTTTTGGCCCCTAATCAGGACATGAGGGAGTCAACGGCGGGGAGTGCTACTGGCGGAGAAGTTCCCGAGCAGCACCCGGACGTGGAACAAACTCCTCCGAGGAGGGCCACCGGAGTAACAATCAGGGAACCTTCCAACACCTCGCGAGCTACTGCTCCCCCTGCCTCAAAGGGAAAAGGGAAAAAGAAAGCCACCGAACCCCTCGAGCCCCTCAACGAATCTTCGGACGAGAACGGTACTGATCTCTCGCTCTTAGATAGCTTGCCAATTCCCTGTCACTTATTTGACGGGGACGGGAATTTTAAGTACGCTCCAAATTTAGATTCATCCTTCTTCATGCCAGAGAGTGAGTATAAGACTATTAGAGTTTATAATGTAGCGACTAGTAATGATAGCTCGGGTATTTCACTTACAATTTTTTTTTTCTGTTTCTTTTCCTGACAACATACTTAATTGTTTATGCTATCTCACTGCTCGAATATTTGCTTTGATCGTAGGCATTTCTGACCCTTACCACTGGCTGGCTACGCTCGAGCGTTGTCACCGAGCAATCCAAATCTTTGGAGCAACGGCACGCTGACGCACTTAAAGCTGCCGAGGCGAGGTACACCGAGCAGCTTGAGGCGGTGCTCGAGAAGAAGAACAAACTAGCTAAGGAGTTGAAGGAGAAGCAAAATTCTCTGGATAAGGCCATTGAGCAAAGGGACCAGTTCAAGGATTCTAACCGCACTAACTACCGCGAGGCTAAAAAGCTCGAGCAGGAGTTGATTGCGAGTAGACAAAAGACTACAACCTTAGAGGGCCGGCTCGAGGAGCTTGAAAAAGCCAATGCCAGCAACTTGGAAAGGTACAAGAACGCCACAAGCAAGTGTTTTTATGACTTCTGGAAACACAACCAAGGGGTGGATTTTTGCTACCTTCCCGAGCGCGCAAGGCAAGCTGAGAAAGCCCGCTGCACCGCTCGACTGGCAGACGAGGAGAGGGCAAAGGTACCTGCCTCGCCTGAAATCTCCTTGGCGACTGGCATGGACAGGGTGGACAATGAAACTGTAGATGTCGTCGACCAGGGTACCCCTCAAGATCCTCCGACTTCGTAGTCTACTATTTCTTTTAATTTTTCAAGTACACGACCTACGGGTCGTAATGTAAAGACATTAATTTTTTATTGCTGTGGGTAGCTATTTTCCTTTTAATCAAACAATTACATCCGAGCAGTACTACTCGCGGTGTAAAGTAATTCATTTTTTATGTTATAACACCTTTTTTGTTTTATTATAATATCTGTTCGCATGACCGAACTTAGCATAACACTTTGGATTGATTTAACAAAATATAAATTTTGAAAAATACTCTAAGTACCCTAGCATGGTTTCACTTATTTTGCTCATGTGTTTACATACCTTTTAACGATATGCTTTGCTTAATTGTACCTTATATGCCCCCCAAGTGATCGAGGAGCTTTAGGTCCTTGGTCACTTGCCTTGACCAAAACTTGTTCAAACATTACTGCTCGTAGCAATATAATTAGAATTATAATACAGTAATAAATACAATAATTGGCAAATACTTGTAATAAATACAATAAATACAATAATGTGCAAATACTTGTAATAAATACAATAATTGGCAAGAAATGACTAGCTGCGCAGAGTCCCTTATATTTCTCGTAATAAATGGACGAAACATGTCTGTACGAGTGATCAATAAGATCTTACACTTATAAGCGATCAGTCACATAAAATGACCAACCCTTTTTCAAAACTTGTAAAAAGTAAAATTCATACCAGCCAATTCTTTAAGAAGAATTTTTTATTGGTAATACTTGCGCAGGTGTTCTCCATTCCAATAGCGAGGAACGAGATCTCTGTTTAAGCGTGCAAGTTTATAGGTGCCTGGGTGAAGGACTTTGTCAATCTGGTATGGCCCTTCCCAATTAGGTCCGAGTACTCCAACAGCTTGGTCGCTGGTGTTTAGAAAAACTCTTCGGAGTACAAGATCTCCAACATTGAACTTTCTTTCTCGCACTTTAGAGTTGAAATACCGGGCGAACTTCTGTTGGTACGCAGCTACTCGGAGTGGGGCTTGTTCACGTTTCTCATCGATTGAGTCCAGGGATTCCATCAATAGTTGGCTATTCGAATCTTGATCGTACGCTATTCTGCGATGTGAAGGCGGATCTAATTCAACAGGCAACATAGCTTCATATCCATAAGCCAAAGAGAATGGAGTATGACCCGTTGCTGTTTGGTGGGAAGTTTTGTACGACCAGAGTACTTCAGGCAATTGTTCTGGCCATGCCCCCTTAGCTTCTTCTATCCTTTTCTTCAGTGTATCCTTCAGCGTTTTGTTGACTGCTTCAACTTGTCCATTTGCTTGGGGATGAGCGACTGAAGAGAAGCTCTTGATAATACCATGTCGCTCGCAGAAATCCGTGAATAAATCACTGTCAAACTGGGTGCCATTATCCGAGATGATCTTCCTTGGCAATCCATAGCGACAAATGATATTTTTGATCACAAAATCTAGCACCTTCTTAGTTGTTATGGTTGTAAGTGGTTCAACTTCGGCCCATTTGGTGAAGTAGTCGACGACAACTACAGCATATTTGACACTGCCTTTTCCTGTGGGCAAAGATCCGATAAGGTCGATACCCAAAACTGCAAACGGCCACGGGCTTTGCATCTGTTTAAGCTTATTAGGGGCTGCTCGTGGGATTTTGGAAAATCTCTGGCATTTGTCACACTTTCGTACAAATTCCATCGAGTCTTCATTCATTATGGGCCAAAAATATCCTTGCCTTAGGATCTTTTTTGACAAACTCTGCCCCCAGCGTGGTCTCCACAAAAACCTTCGCACACCTCTTTCATCAATTCTTTGGCTTTCTCCTTCGTAACACATCTGAGGAGTGGCATTGAGTATCCCCTTCAGTACAAAATCCCATCGACCAGGATATACCTAGTAGCCTGTCGCTGAAGGGCTCTGGCTTTGTTTCTGTCCGTTGGTAACACGCCTTGCGTCAGATACTCTACATATGGTGCCATCCACGTATCCTCCATCTGGATTACCAGATTCGTCTCCTCTGCTTGGATGCTTGGTATAGATAGTCGCTCGACTGGCACTATGTTCAGAGTATCAGCATCCTTCGCACTTGCCAATTTTGCCAAAGCATCCGTGTTGGAATTCTGATCGCGAGGTACTTGCTGGAGACTGTACTTGTCAAACTGAGCCAATAGATCCTTTGTTTTGTTCAGATAGGCAACCATCTTTAAACCTCGTGCCTGGTATTCCCCCAGGACTTGATTCACCACCAGCTGAGAATCACTATAGATGTCGAGCACTTTTATATTCATGTCCCTTGCTAACCGCAATCCAGGGAGCGGTGCTTCATACTCGACCTCATTGTTAGAAGCAGTGAAGTCAAATCTGATTACACAGTGAAATCAATGTCCTTCCGGCGTTATCAATATTACTCCTGCCCCAGCGTGGCACTCGTTAGAAGAACCATCCGTAAATAATTTCCATGTGGGTGCTTGGATTGACATTCAAGCTTGTTAGGCTCTTCAGCTTGCTCACCATTCGTAAGCTCAGTGAATTCCGCAATGAAGTCAGCCAAGGCTTGACCTTTTATCGCTGCTTGCAGTAAGTAAGATATGTCGAACTGCCCGAGTTCGACTGCCCATTTTAGCAATCTACCTGCAACCTCTAGTTTTTGCAAGACTTGTCGAAGAGGCTGGTCGGTCAAGACCGTAATTGGATGAGCTTGAAAGTAAGGCTGTAGCTTCCTAGAGGCCAAAACTAGGTAATAGGCTAGTTTCTCGATGGGCGGGTACTGCTGCTCTGCTCCAATCAGCCTTTTGCTTACATAGTAGACAACCTTCTGCACGCCTTCTTCTTCTCTTACTAAAACAGCACTAGCAGCGTATTCCGTGATTGCCAGGTAGATGAACAGAGTTTCTTTATCCACCAGCTTTGACAGGATGGGTGGTTGCGCCATATGTGTTTTTAGTGCTTGAAAGGCCTGTTCGCACTCATCTGTCCATTCAAATTTCTTATTGCCTCTTAGTAGATTGAAAAACGGAACACACTTGTCTATTGATTTTGCAATAAACCTACTAAGAGCGGCAATTTTTCCGGTTAAGCTTTGAACATCCTTGATCTTCGTTGGCGACTTCATATCGATCAGGGTTTTAATTTTCTCGGGATTGGCTTCAATTCCTCTTTAGTTAACTATAAATCCCAAGAACTTCCCTGATCCTACTCTGAATGAGCATTTAAGGGGATTTAACTTCATCCAATATTTATTCAAGACGTTGAAGCATTCCTGTAAATCCCTTACATGCCCTTCTGCTTTCTTTGACTTGACCAACATGTCGTCGACATAGACCTCCATGTTTGTGCCGATCAGCTCCTTGAACATGTGGTTGACGAGTCTCTAGTAAGTCGCACTAGCATTTTTCAAACTGAAGGGCATTACCTTGTAACAGTAGAGCCCTGTATCAGTCCGAAAGCTAGTGTGATATTCATCAGGGGGATGCATACTGATTTGATTATACCCAGAGTACGCATCAATGAATGAAAGGATCTCATGCCCTGCAGTGGCATCGACCAGCTGGTCGATCCTTGGAAGTGGGAAACAATCTTTGGGGCATGCTTTATTTAGGTCTGTAAAATCTACGCACGTACGCCACTTGCCATTCGGCTTGGGTACTAGTACGGGATTAGAGACCTACGATGGATAAAATGCCACCCTGATGAACCCATTCTCCTTAAGCTTCTCGACTTCCTCTTTCAAGGCCCTTGATTTATCTTTGTCGAGCAGCCTTCTTTTTTGTTGTACTGGTGGAAAGTTCTTGTCAATGTTTAGGGCATGGCCGATGACTGCAGGATCTATCCCGACCATGTCTTTGTGCGACCAGGCAAAGACCTCCTAGTTCCTCCTTAAAAACTCCACCAGTGCTTGTTTTGTTGTTGTCTCTAAGTTTTTACCGACTTTCACAACTCTGGTTGGATTTTCCTCATCAAGTTGGACCTCTTCAAGGTCCTCGATGGGCCCCACTTCTTCTTCAAAATCCCCAAAGCGAGGATCTAAGTCCCTATCCTCCTTTGGGCAACGCCCTATTTGGTGAGATTATCACCCGAGTGGGCCTGAACATCAGCCGCCATTTCCAACTCCTTTCCGGTGGCATCTCTCAATACACCCTTCTTCGCCTTGGTGATCGAGGCGTTGTAGCACTCCCTCGCTTCCTCTGGTTTCCCAATACGCATCCTATCCCTGCGTCCGTTGCGAATTTCATAGTGTTATCCCCAAAAATTGGAGATCAATGATGTGGCAATAAAGGTGACAAGTGGCGGTGCATGGTCAGTAAAAGACAAATTAATAGTCAATAAATACATTGACTCCTCAGAGTTGTGATAAAGTGACCCGGTAGACTGGTGAAGAGTTTGGACTGCTTGAAAGATGTCATAACCAAGCCAAGTGCATCCTAGGAGATCCCAAGGGTGTGGTCCGAGGAGACCCCAAGGGGGTGGTCCTAGGAGAGCTAAGGAGAGTGCATCCTAGGAGATCCCAAGGGTGTGGTCTGAGGAGACCCCAAGGGGATGGTCCTAGGAGAGCTAAGGAGAGTGCATCCTAGGAGAACTAAGGAGAGTGCATCCTAGGAGATCCCAAGGATGTGGTCCGAGGAGAGCCTAAGGGACTTTGGTCCGAGGAGAACCCAAGAGAGTGGTCCTAGGAGACCCCAAGGATGTGGTCCGAGGAGAGCCCAAGAATTTGGTCTTTATGCATATGTCCAACCAGTGCATGGTTGTCCAAATAAAGAAATGGCATGCTAGAGGAGAGTGTCATGTTAGAGGAGAGAAGTGCATGTCCAGCACTTGCATGTCCTACCAGGAAGTGTATGTCTGACCAGCATGTGTATGATCGACCAGAGTGGAGGTGAGGTGGATCAACTAGCTAGAGGAGGACTAAGTCAAGATTCCCAGAAACAGCTTCAACAAGATACGCAGGAATCTCTCATTCTTCCCACAAATGGGGGGTTTTGTTACATTTTGAATGTTTTTTGTAATTTAAGTGTAATAAATATAATAAAATATCCCGATTCTAGGGGATATCAGATGTATGACCCTAAGCCTATAAATAGAGGGCTTAAGGGATGAGAGAGGGGCTTCGGCTTCTTCTTCCTAGACTTTTGGGAAAATTTGGGTCTGAGTATTCTAGAGAGAGAAAATTTGGGTCTGAGTATTCTAGAGAGAGAAAGTGCTGGTATTTGAAAGGATTCTTGTATTTTTGCAATCTGTACTGAAGAAACTCAATTGTCTCAGTCCATCTGATCTTGAGTACAGATCTATAATCACAACTCTAAGTGGATTAGGCTATTACCGACTGATCGGGGCTGAACCACTATAAAAATCTTGTGTGTTATTTACTTTTCTTGATAAAACTGTCTGTGTCGTTTAAATTCTCTTGAAGGTTTATCGTTTTTGACGTTCTCACGTCGTTGGCTAAAAACACAGTCAACACATAGCGAGGTGCCATATGGAGGTGACGGCTCGTAGGTCGACCAAGATTGGTCTCCTTATTACAGCGTTGTATGCCAAAGGACAATCAACTACTATAAAAGTAGTGAGTAATGTCCTATTAGCAGGTGCAGTGCCTGCTGTGATTGGGAGTCTAATCAACCCTGTTGGGGTGAGCCCATCTCCGGAAAAACCATAAATGGTTTGGTTGCATGGCTCCAGGTCTTTTACGGACAACTTCATCCTTTCCAGCGAAGACTTGTATAGGATGTTGACCGAACTTCCTGTATCGACCAACACCCTTTTCACCATCATGTTTGCAATTTGTACGTCTACGACCAGCAGATTGGAGTGTGGGAATCGCACGTGCTGGGCATCATCATCAGAGAAGGTTATCAATTCCTCCTCTATTCGAGCCTTTTTTGGTGCTCGATCTTCCACGCTCATCATCTCGATGTCCTGATCGTGGCATATGGTTTGAGCGTATCGTTCCCTTGCCTTCCCACTGTCTCCTGCAAGATGTGGGCCTCCGTAGATGGTGAGTAGGGTGCCTGTCACAGAAGCTGGCTGTAAAGGTGGCGAGCGTTGGTGTGCAGGCGCCGACTCTTACTTTAGAGGAAAGGGGTTGGATACGATCTTTGTCTAGCTTTGATGGGTTTGTGCCTCGGGTAGTTAAGGAATTTTATGCCAATTTGAATGATGAGTTGTTAGATCAGACTTCTTTTATGTTTCATAAAGTGTATGTTAGGGGTCATTGGTATAAGTTTAGTCCTACTGAAATTGTTAAGGCCCTCAATCTCGTTGCTATTGAGATTGATGATTCTATTTAGTTTGCAAATGATCAAGTCTTGTCTGAATTGGTTGGTCAAGCTATGGTGTGGGAACCAAGTGAATCTCTACGAGTTTCAGATCTTACTCACTATTATGGTGCACTTTTCAAATTTGCAATGTTTAACTGGATGCCTACCACTCATTCCTCAACCATCACTTAAGATATGGCTTTTCTCTTGTTCAAAATTGGGACTGGTGTCTCCATCGATCTTGTTGCTATTATTTTTTATCAAATCATGTCCTTGAGTGGTGCCAAACGCAAGGGTCAACACTTGATGTTTCTGCAAGTCATTTACAAACTTTTGGACTCTCAGCATCCTTTGAAGAAGTCCCATGAGACCTTGACTTCTCCTTTGGATGGTCCTACCTACACTGTCAAAGATGACCATGCTCCGTCCACAGCTCAAAAGGTCAAAGACATTTGTTGATGCGGTTCTTCGCCAACAGGTAATTAAGAGAAGAAGAGAAAGGGATTAGTGCTAAAGGTGAACCGAAATAGATATATGATCTTAGAGGATGAAAGAGGTGACTCCAGACATGTTTTTTAAGTGGTTCGAAGGTTAAAATCCTTCTACTCCACTAGTCAATATTATTGATCTATACTGAGTATTTGATTACAGAGTATTTCTTACAAGAGATTATTTTTCCAACCCCCTATCAACTCCCAGGGTCTCCATATTTATAGGAGAAGGCACCTGGAAGTTGGTAAGAAGGTCATCCCGTGACCTTCTTAGCTGTCATATCAATTCTGTGACATTCATGATTAATTCCTAAACCTGACACATAAGTGTGGTCAAATCAATAGGTAAGGAGGTAATGGGCCGCACGGCCCAACCCAGTCGTGGGTGTCTGAACACGCACATTCCTGCTGCGTGTCCGAGAAGTCAGGGGGATATCAGACACGTGATGCCTGATATATGCACGTTTACCTTGCGTGTGTTGACTTCACAAAGGGTCACAGCCTCCATATCCATCTCGTACCACGAGTTGCATACTTAGCTCGGTCTTCGGCCTTCGGAATCCCTGCCCCGGCCTTGGGCAGTGAAGGCAAGCTCTCGGGGCTTCCTCGAGCTAAGAAGGCACGACATTACGACAGAAGCTCCAGCCCCGGGGATGATCATGAGGTAATCATGGTTAGGCCGAAGCTCGGCTTGCTAATCAGCCCATGGGAAAATCAGGGCGTACATCTGCCCCCCAAGCTCCTGCTCGTGGTATATCACGCCGTATATAAGACCACAACAGGGGCTTTCAGAATTCCCCATGAACTCTTCGTATCCCACTTTTTACGCAGGCGCCTGATACGTGGAACATCGTGGGTGGTGACGGTACGTCTTACGAGAACCGCATTTAATGGCCTAGCCTATGCCCAGCCATCGTTTCGTATTTCGAGTGGAGGGCCTCGGATCCCTCATCAGGGCCATCCAATGGCCCTCTACACGTGATCCTTTACGCATATAAAAAGGGGTGGCCACCCTACGCATGGGCCACCCTTTCATTCGAAATTTTTCAAACCTCTCTTCTTCTTCTCTCTTTATCTCAGAAGAACAAACCCTCTACTCTGTTACTGCTACTCTCAGCGTTCAAGAAGCTTAGGCGCACAGATTTCTTCAAAGCTTTGGAAGCCAATACACCGACGAAGCTTTTACCAAGGCGACACCTCCATCCACCTCCCAGCCACACACTGTAAGTTTCCTGACCATGTGCGTTTTGAAAATATATGCCACTGTAGCATAGGTAAAAATTTTACTGTAGCCGCATGCAAGGTTTTACTGGGTTTTGTGGATACGGAGGGTGAAAGCCCTTTTTAGGTTAGGGTATCTTTGCTGTAGGAAACCATTTTAGAGTATGGGTTTTAGGATGCTTTCTCTGAGGAAAATTTTCTGGGTAGGAATTTTGGTAATTTTAGGTGCAAAACCGGGTAGCTTAGGGAACACGCCTCACAGGCGGTTTTGCAATTTCCTGCCTACTAAAACTTTCCCCCCAAGGCAAATTCTATCCTAACCCTCCTGACACACGAATCCCGAGTACTCAGGGATCTGTTGGGAGCACAGACACGTGTTCATCGAACCGCATGGTCCCACTCTCCACGGGCTGGGCTTACCTCAGCTCGTGCAAATAATAATTGCTTTTTCCTCATGCTTGGGTCGCCTTTTATGAAATGTTTTCTTTTTTTCGTTAGGCGACCAGATGGCTCCAAAGAGGAATCTCCCCTAGAAGAACGTTAGCAGCTCGGCCTCCCAGCAGGACAGAGGAAAGGCGGCGATGCCTAGCTCCCCGATCCCCCGCTTCGGGCCGGCAGTGGAGAAGGAGGTCGAGGTGGCCCCTGATGCATTCTTTGAGGCGGAGAGGATCGACTCAAAGATAACCGACCAGGTGAAGATTAACAAAATCTTCATTTCCCACAACATCGCCCTGGGGAAAGCATCCGTAGTGGCCCGACCTGCGTCAGATGGCGAGAGGAGCTGTACGCCGCTCGACGAGTCGTTCGCGGCCTGGAGCGGTGAACACTTTAAGGCAGGGGCCTTCCTTCCACTGGATCAGTATTTTGCTAATTTCCTCAACTACGTGGGGTTGGCCCCGTTTCAGCTCCCCCCCAACTCCTACCGTCTGCTGGCAGGGTTGAGGTATTTGTTCCAGAAGCACGAGTGGGAGGTCCCCACTCCTGCAGACATTTTATATTTCTTCTGCCTCAAAGCCAGCCCGGACCAGCGGGGGTGAGGCGACGAGTTTTACTATCTAACCCGATTTCCTAATATGGCGGCGGTCATCGAGCTGTCCAGCCACCCTAATGACTTTAAGGACCAGTTCTTCATGTCAACTGAGTTCTGGAATTGCGAGCATCACTATTTCAATCGTCCTCGTAAGTTTTCTCCGACCTTAGCTCGTACTTTAAGTGTCATTTTAGCTCCTCCCATACCCCGTTCTGACTCAGACTAATCTTGCAGCCATCTTCGCGAGGACAGAGAAATCTGTGACCCTCGGGGCCCAATACGAGACACTAGCGGGCTTGCCCCCCAGTGAGAAGGACTACCGGGTGCTCGTGACGGATGAGACGATGGTGGCTTGTAAGCTGATTTTCCCAAATCAGACTTTGAATCTAAGGAGGCCTCGGGGGCCTCCCCCAGTTCGCTCCTCTATGCCCATCATCGTGGAGGAGGTCGCGATGGACGAGGACGAGGAGGACGAGATTCCACTTGTGAGGAGCAGGAAGCAGGCGCTGGAGGTCGCCCAGATAACGGACGAAGAGAGGATCCAGTCCGGAGCAGCCGCGGGTCCCTCGAGCCAAGGTAACCTTTACATATTTAGGAACTTAGATAGGGCCATTGCCGACCCCCGGCTAGCTAGATTCAACCCCCGAAAGCTCGTCCATCGTCACCGAAGTGATCCGGACTTGGACACAACCCTGCTCCACTGCGTCGATCGGCTCGTGTTGGACTACCAAGATAGCCGACCTAGGGGTACCGTAGTAGTAGATAACACCCTAGCCTTTAGGTCGATCCTATTCGAGGAGTATGGGACCAACCTCCGCTCATGGCCATCACTCCGGAGGGGTATCTTAGCTCCGGGGCTTAGGCAGTATGTAGGAGAATCTAGCCCTGAGTCAGACCCGGACCCAGAACTTGCACCAGTTCGGGAAGTAATCGTCTTAGGTTCTTCTTCCAGCTCGGGGGGTAGGGCTCCCTTAGTATTCGCATACTTTTTACCTTTAACCCTTTGTCTTTGTCTCTGTATGGTTGCTAACTTGTACTACCATGTTTTTGTTTTGACAGAAGAGATGTATCAATCCGAGGAGAGCCTGCGAGGCGCAGTCTTCGGGGGGAACCCCTCAGCCGGGCCAAGATTGAAAAGGCTCCGGGCGTCCAAGAGCGCCGCTGGGGTCTCCACCAAGTCTCCGGCAAAGGAGAAGGAGAAAACCCCGGCAGACCAGGTCGCGGGAGCGATTCTTCCTGCTACAGGAGCAGGCCAAATGCCTCCACCACCTCCGCGAGCTCCAGCCGCCACCCAGGACGCAGGAACGGAGCTCGGGACTTCAGCCGTGGTGACCTCTGATGTACGCATCCCAGTCAATCCCCAGGACCTGGAGAAGATCCCAGAGGCCTTCCGGGGAATGGTGTATGAGTCGGCGAACTACGCCGTCAGCCATATATACAAGTTCACCGAGAAAGAACTCCGGGCTATTGAGACAATGAGCCCGGTTGGCGTAATGGAGTCTTCAATGAGCATGACCCTAACGGTAAGCTGCCCTGTTTTCTTTAAAGCTTTTACCATTACACTTTTCCCTATTTTTCCTCTAAGGAAATTTATCTTTCATTTCTCGCAGGGCGTCGTCGCTCTTCACCGGAGCATCATCAGGGCGAAAACTCAGCTTGAGGATATGAGGGTCGAGCACCAGGCCTCTCTTCAGGAGGCTAAGGCGACTAAAGATGCCTTGGCGACCTCAAAGGACGAGTTGAAGAAGACTCGCTCGAAGGTCCAAGAGCTCGAGACCTCCCTTGCCACCTCGCGGACAGACCTCGAGGCTGCAAAGACTGAGATCCAGGCCGCCCTGGAGGCCGAACGGACCACTTCGGAGCAGTCCATGGAAGATCTGTTCTATCACTGCTGGGCCTACAATCTGGAGGCTGACTTTTCTTTCATGTCACCGAGTCTTTGGGCGCGCTTGCTGGTGAAGTTCCAAGCTCGCCTTGAGAAAGAGGCGCCGCCTTCGGAAACTGGGGAAGGCTCTGGCGCGGCGGAGCAGGGTGAGACAGCGACCTCCCAGGGGCCATCTGACGGAGCTTAGGGCGTTTTTTCTCTTTTGCCCTTGAATATTTTTAAGTATTTTTTTGATGTAACCTTTTCATGAGGTGTTTTCACCTCGAGACAATTTGCTTTGACGTTTTTAATTTACGCTTTTTCATGCCTTTTCGCGCTTTGGTTACAATAATTTTTTTTTGAGAAACTTAGTTCGCGTTAATTTTTATCCATATCTCGAGCTCTTTAGGTAGAACATCGATCAATAGATTTAAATTAACTTCTAAGTTTTATGACCCGGTTAAAACCAGGAACTTAATTTGAAAACTTAGTTTGCGTTAACTTTTATCCATATCTCGAGCTCTTTAGGAAGAACATCGATCAATAGATTTAAATTAACTTCTAAGTTTTATGACCCGGTTAAAACCAGGAACTTAATTTGAAAACTTAGTTCGCGTTAACTTTTATCCATATCTCGAGCTCTTTAGGAAGAACATCGATCAATAGATTTAAATTAACTTCTAAGTTTTATGATCTGGTTAAAACTAGGAACTTAATTTGAAAACTTAGTTCGCGTTAACTTTTATCCATATCTCGAGCTCTTTAGGAAGAACATCGATCAATAGATTTAAATTAAATTCTAAGTTTTATGACCCGGTTAAAACCAGGAACTTAATTTGAAAACTTAGTTCGCGTTAACTTTTATCCATATCTCGAGCTCTTTAGGAAGAACATCGATCAATAGCTTTAAATTAACTTCTAAGTTTTATGACCCGGTTAAAACCAGGATAGGACTTAGTCAACATTAACCCTTATCAATATCTCGTGCTTTTAAGAAAACAACGGTCAATCGATAAGAATCAACATCTAAGTCGTTAAAGAGACCTAGTTATATCCAGGTACCATATGCCCCCCAAGTAACTGGGAAAGGGTCTTTCGTGATTACTTTAAGATTACACTTGCAAATATGCATAAAAAGCTGATTTTCATTAATACATAAAAAGTGGCCTTCCAGGCCTTACAAGTGGATCATTGATAATATCTCTTTAAGTGGATGGTGTTCCAAGTCCGCGAGACCGCCCCTCCATCAAGTCGAGCTAACTTATAAGTTCCCTCCTTGATGACTTCGATGACCTGGTATGGTCCTTCCCAGTTCGGTCCCAAAACTCCATCTTTCGGATCTTTTCCGGTGAGGAAAACTCTCCTCAGGACCAAGTCGCCCATGCTAAAGGCGCGTTTTCTGACCTTGGTGTTGAAGTAGCGGGTGATTTTCTGCTGATAATGGGCGAGCTGGAGTTGCGAATCCTCTCGCCTTTCCTCAACCAGATCGAGGGAATGTCACAGGAGCTCATGGTTTCGATCTTGGTCGTAAGACTGGACTCTATGCAAAAGAACCTTTATCTCCACGGGGAGGACTGCCTCACTCCCAAAGGTTAAGGAAAAGGGAGTATGACCCGTAGGAGTCCGATGCGAGGTCCGGTATGCCCATAGGACCTGGGGGAGCTGTTCTGGCCAGACCCCCTTCGCTTCATCTAATCTTTTCTTGAGGCTCGCCTTTAGGGTCTTGTTAACAGCTTTGACCTGGGCATTAGCCCGAGGATAGGCCACGGAGGAGAAACTTTTTACAATCCCATGTCTTTTACAGAACTCGGTGAACAGGTCGCTGTCGAACTGAGTGCCGTTATCGGATACGATCTTCTTGGGCAGGCCGAAGCGACAGATGATGCTTTTTACCACGAAGCCAAGCACCTTTTTGGACGTTATCGTTGCCAACGGCTCTGCCTCCGCCCACTTAGTAAAGTAGTCGATGGCTACCACGGCGTAACGGACCCCGCCTTTTCTAGTGGGGAGGGCGCCAACCACGTCTATCCCCCAAACGACAAACGGCCATGGGGACGAGATCATCTTCAGCTCAACCGGAGGAGCTCGAGCAACTGCAGCAAATCGCTGGTACTTGTCGCACTTCTTCACGTACGAGATCGAGTCTTTGGATAGAGTTGGCCAGTAATACCCTTGCCTGAGAACCTTTAAGGCCAAGCTCTGCCCCCCGGTGTGGTCTCCGCAGAATCCTTCGTGAACTTCTTGCAGGATGGCCTTCGCTTCACTTGGAAGAACGCACCGGAGGAGAGGTAGGGAATGCCCACGTCGGTACAACACCCCATCGACCAACGTATATCTCGGAGCTTGATACAGGATTCGCCATGCATCGTTACGCCCTTCAAGCAGCTTGCCCTCGACGAGATATTCAAGAATGGGGGTCATCCAGGTCGGCCTGGTGTCGACCATCTCGACCTCCGCCCGGTCTTCTTCTATACTTGGTATTTCCAAGAATTCTATTGGCACCAACCCCAAGGTCTCCGTCTCTCCCGAGGTGGCGAGCTTGGCAAGAGCATCTGCATTAGCGTTCTATTCCCGAGGTATCTGTTCGATCGATCCTCGCTCAAATGCGGACAGCTCGGCTTTTACCTTTGCCAGATATGCGGCCATCTTGGGTCCCCGCACCTGATACTCGCCCAGAACCTGGTTTACCACGAGCTGGGAGTCACTGAAGCACTGGACGGAGCTCGCCTTTAACTCCTTGGCTATCCTCAGCCCGGCCAACAAAGCTTCATACTCTGCCTCGTTGTTGGAGGCCTTGAACCCGAACCTTAGTGCCGAGTGGAATCTATGTCCCTCGGGGGATATCAGAATAATTCCGGCCCCGGAGCCGTTCTCGTTGGATGAACCATCTACGAAGATCCTCCACAACGATTGGGGCGAGGTGACCTGAGGTGAGCCCTCTGCTGGATTCTCCTGGAATCCCATGCATTCTGCCACAAAATCGGCGAGGGCCTGACTTTTTATAGCAGTTCGTGGAGTGTAGAAAATCTCGAACTGACTGAGTTCGACCGCCCATTTTAACAAACGTCCCGATGCTTCAGGTTTTTGCAAAACCTGCCTTAGAGGCTGATCGGTCATGACGTGTACTAAGTGAGATTGGAAGTACGGCCTGAGCTTTCGCGAGGCCGTGATTAGGCAGAACGCCAATTTTTCCATCAGTGGGTATCGTGATTCTGCCTCGAGAAGTCTCTTGCTGATGTAATAGACTGGCTTCTGAACTTGGTCCTCTTCTCGTACCAGTACGACACTAGCTGCATCCTCAATGACAGTCAGGTAGAGAAAAAGAGGCTCTCCTGCCTTTGGTTTGGATAGCACGGGCGGTTCAGCCAGATGTGCCTTCAGGTCGAGGAGTGCGCTTTCGCATTCTACTGTCCATTCAAACTTCTTGTTTCCTCGGAGCAGGTTTGTAGAAGGGCAAACACTTATCGGTTGACTTGGAAATAAACCGGTTGAGCGCTGCCACTCTTCCTGTTAAGCCTTGGACATCTTTCCGCGACCTGGGCGGAGGAAGCTCGAGCAGTGACTTGATCTTATCGGGGTTTGCCTCGATTCCTCGGGTATTGACTATGAACCCCAGGAATTTCCCTGACGCGACTCCAAAAGTGCATTTCTGGGGATTGAGCCTCATGCCGTATTCTCGTAGTATTTTAAAACATTCTTCCAGGTCGGAAACATGGTTATCACCAGTCTTTGACTTGACTAGCATGTCATCAATGTACACTTCCATGTTTTTACCGATCTGGTCCGCGAACATTCTATTTACTAGCCTTTGGTAGGTAGCTCCGGCGTTCTTCAGTCCGAACGGCATGACCTTATAGCAATAGACATTAGTCGGGGTCATGAAGCTGGTGTGTTCCTGGTCCGCCGGATTCATCGTGATCTGATTGTAGCCTGAGTACGCGTCCATAAAGGACATGAGCTCGTGCCCTGCCGTGGCATCCACCAGCTGGTCAATCCTTGGCAATGGAAAACAATCCTTGGGGCAGGCTTTATTCAGGTCGGAGAAGTCGATGCAGGTTCACCATTTTCCATTGGGCTTTGGAACTAGCACGGGGTTGGCGACCCAAATTGGAAACTTGGCTTCGCGGATAAAGCCACATGTTTTTAGCCGGGCTACTTCTTCTTCTAGGGCTTCAGCCCGGGTTGTTCCTAAACGTCTTTGCTTTTGAGACTTGGCAGGAATGCTTTTATCCAGATGTAGCGTGTGCATGATGACACTCAGGCTAATCCCCACCATGTTCTCGTGGGACCAGGCAAATACGTCTAAGTTAGCCCGCAGAAACGTAGTCAGCTCCGCCTTCCTCTTGCCGCAGAGATTTTTCCCGAGCTTGACCATCCGTGATGGATTTTGTGGATCAAGGTTCACCTCCTCGAGCTCCTCAATAGCCTGGAGATCGGATATGTCTTCGCCTACTCGGGGGTCAATATCCTCACCTAAAGCGACATTTCCCCCTTTGGCGCTTTGAGGTTTTTCAATCTCAGGGTCCACTGAGGGTTCCTGAGATTCCTCTTCACTCAGAATGGCCATAGCCAGCTGCCCGGGTTTAGATTTTCCCTTCATGGAAATGCTGTAGCATTCCCTGGCAGCGAGTTGATTGCCCTGGATAGTGCAGATTCCTGTTGAAGTAGGGAACTTCATGGCGAGGTGTCGAATGGAAGTGATAGCCTCGAAATCTATGAGCGTAGGTCGGCCCAAAATGGCGTTGTAAGCAGTGGGGCAGTCTATGACCACGAACTCGAGTAGTTTGGAGACTGTCCGAGATTCTTCCCCTAGGGTGATCACCAGCTCGATCGTCCCTATCGCCGCTAATCCTTCTCCCGAAAAACCATACAGCATCATGGAGGTTGCCTTTAGCTCGGTGACGGTCAAACCCATCTCCTCTAAGGTGGATTGGAATAGGAGGTTCACCGAGCTCCCATTGTCTATTAGTACCCTTCTCACTCTCCGGTTGGCGAGCTGGACTGCTACAACCAAGGGATCATTGTGAGGGAACTGGACATGGCCTGCATCTTCCTCCGTAAAAATGATTGGTTGCCTCTCCAATCGCTGCTGCTTTGACTGGCGCTGCTCCGGGACGAACTCCACTCCGTTGTGAGCCTTTAGTTCATTCACGTATCTCTTCTGGGCACCTCTGCTCGTGCCAGCCATGTGCGGTCCTCCAGAGATGGTGGATATCTCTCCTCCGACCACGGGGGGAGGGACATCCTGATCTACCCGAGACCCGGGCTGACTGGCTGGGGCTTCTGGAACAGGTCGACTCGCTGGGACCCTGTTCCGCGAGTATTGAGCTAAGGGACCGGCTCGGATGAGAGTCTCGATCTCATCTTTTAAATGCCTACAATCGTCGGTATTGTGGCCGATGTCGTTATGAAAACGACAAAATTTTGAAGTGTCTCTCTTTCCCTTGTGGTGCTTCAATGGCTCCGGCCTCTTCCAAGGGACCCGAGTAGAGTTGGCCAAGAAGATACTCTCTCTGGACTGGGTGAGCTCGGTATACGTCGTGAAAACGGGCTTAAACTTATCTACGGACTTATTCTTATTTTGGTCGTGCTGACTGTTTTCGCCATTGCCCTTTCTTTTGCCTCCGCCGAGCTGGTTGCTCTGTGCGACCTTTGGGGTCGTTGCCACGACCTCCGTCCCTACTCCCGCGGGCTGATCGGGAACCTGGCTGGTTCCCGCAGCTGAGGCTTCAGCTTCTTCCAAGTTTATCCATTCCTGGGCCCTGTTAAGGAATTCGTTGACCGAGCTGACTCCCTTCCTCTATATATCCTTCCATAGGTCTCCTCCGACAAGGATTCCGGTTCTCATGGCCATGAGCTTGGAGCTATCATCCGCGTCTCTAGCCCGAGCAGCGACATTCGCGAATCTGCTCAGGTAGGCCTTCAGAGTCTCACCAGGCTGCTGTCTCACGTTAGCTAGGGAGTCGGCCTGAACACGGGCAGCCTGGGAGGCTCGGAATGCCCTTTTGAAGTCGGCTGAGAAGGTCTTCCAGGAACTGATTGACTGTATTTTACTTTGCTTGAACCACTGCCTGGCAGGTCCAGTCAGTGTGGAGGGGAAGATCAAGCATCTCAGCTCCGGGCCAATGTTATGGGCCATCATTAGGGTGTTAAACATCCCTAAATGGTCCGACGGGTCTCTGTCCCCGTTGAACTTTGACAAGTGAGGCATACGAAAGCCAGATGGGTATGCCGTTGATGCTATATTGGGGGTGAAGAGTTCCATCTCGTCTCCCGAATCATATTCGTCTTTTTCTTTTTCTGATAGGAGCTTCCTCATCAGCTCCTCCATCTGAGTCAGGCGCTCGAGGGTTTGGTCCTGATGTCCTTGGTTATTCCGGGGCTGTTCAACAGCTCCGGATCCATTGTACACATTTAGTGGGTTATTGCCCCTCCTATCTTGAGATAGGTTATTTGGGACATTCCCTCCGTTATGTACTCCGGACAGAACCCCCCCTGAACGAGCCTGGCCATCTCCTCCTGCTCTGTCCCCTCTATGAGAGTTGAGGCGATCTCGCAGGTCACCTCCCTGGGTGGTCTGGTGACTTTGTGCCGAACTTAACCGCTGACGCAGGTCTCCCCCAGAGAGATCACTCCGGCGACTGCCGGTCCAGTGACTCCTGCTGGATAGGCTTGAAGTCCGCCTTTGGTGGTGACGACCTGAGCTTTCCCCTAGCGCCCTGCTACGCCGGGAAGGTCCAGCTGATGGGGGGTTTCTCTTACTACCCCCATAGGCTGGGATGTCCCGGACGGGCCAAGGAGGAGACGGATATCGGATCAGAGATGGAGGATGCCTGACTGGGGAGGCGACCCTAGTTCCGTCTGGACGAATCAAGTTTGGTGGGGGCCTTTCGGCCCTGCCAACCTGTTGATCCCGCGCCGAGCGATCTGGACGAGGCGCAGGACGGTCGTTGGGGATGGGCTGACATCGCGAGCCCTCCCCGGATCTCCTTCGGGAATCTCCTCGAGCTCTCCTGGGCATCCTCGAGGATGGCTGAGAGCTAGGAGTTGATGTCCTGACCGAACGGCTGTATTTCTGTTGTCCGGTCCTAGGCATTTCCTCGAAGTTTGCCTCTCGATGGTGTGATGAAGGGGTGGAGTTGGCTGTCGGAAGTCTATCTGAACGGCTATGCCTGGACCGGTTACCCCGGCGAGACTTAGGAGCCTCGCCTTGCCTCTCTCCGACGTTAACGCCGGTTGTGAGAGGGGGTAATCGGGCCAGGATATCCTGGATTTGCTGGCTAGCTGTTGCTAACTGGCTCCTCAGTTGAGCGTTCTCCATCTCCACCGTAGTATAATAACATGGGTTCAGATTAGGTGGCCGAGGCGCTGAACTACCAGTATCATCTTGGCCCACCGGCTGTTTTCCTGGCCGCTGCTGGACTTCAGGAACTTGCTCATCAGGGATGGTAGTATAATGAGCCTCCTGTCCATCATGTTGTTCTGTCTCGTTACCATGCTTGGACCGAGTAGTCACCATAGTTGGATGTTTGCAGCAGCACTAATCGAACTTGCTCTCAATGAAAGCACCAAACTGTTGACGCGGTTCTTCGCCAACAGGTAATTAAGAGAAGAAGAGAAAGGGATTAGTGCTAAAGGTGAACCGAAATAGATATATGATCTTAGAGGATGAAAGAGGTGACTCCAGACATGTTTTTTAAGTGGTTCGAAGGTTAAAATCCTTCTACTCCACTAGTCAATATTATTGATCTATACTGAGTATTTGATTACAGAGTATTTCTTACAAGAGATTATTTTTCCAACCCCCTATCAACTCCCAGGGTCTCCATATTTATAGGAGAAGGCACCTGGAAGTTGGTAAGAAGGTCATCCCGTGACCTTCTTAGCTGTCATATCAATTCTGTGACATTCATGATTAATTCCTAAACCTGACACATAAGTGTGGTCAAATCAATAGGTAAGGAGGTAATGGGCCGCACGGCCCAACCCAGTCGTGGGTGTCTGAACACGCACATTCCTGCTGCGTGTCCGAGAAGTCAGGGGGATATCAGACACGTGATGCCTGATATATGCACGTTTACCTTGCGTGTGTTGACTTCACAAAGGGTCACAGCCTCCATATCCAGCTCGTACCACGAGCTGCATACTTAGCTCGGTCTTCGGCCTTCAGAATCCCTGCCCCGGCCTTGGGCGGTGAAGGCGAGCTCTCGGGGCTTCCTCGAGCTAAGAAGGCACGACATTACGACAGAAGCTCCAGCCTTGGGGATGATCATGAGGTAATCATGGTTAGGCCGAAGCTCGGCTTGCTAACCAGCCCGTGGGAAAATCAGGGCGTACAACATTAATTTGGCTGGTTCTGGGTCTGGCAATGCCGCATTTGACACTCCTACTGTCCCGACTGCTCTCGCTTCTTTCCAGACAGGAATTTCAAGTCTCTCCGAGCGGTTCACTCACATGGAGGATACTCAGCGCCAAATTCTTGCTTCGTTGGCCATTATCAATGGATCCACCACTCTTCCTCCATGATGGTTACCATTCCTTTCAATCTTTTTTATTTATTTGCTTTTGATAAATGTACAAGAACACTAGATGTGTCTTTCTTTTGATTTCGTTTCCTTTGTTCTTTGGCATTTTCTTAGACAATGAGGGGGAGAGCGAGTAACTCTATTTTTGGTACTTTGATTATGTTGGTTGACCTACAGTTGTTCATTGTTTTTGTCTTGTGCTTTTGTTATTTTTGGCAGGGGGAGTCATTTTGTGACTCTTGTGAATTTATGCACTCACTTTTGTTTTGTAGGGAACTTTTAAAAATAGATATGCTTTGTCTATAAAATTGCCAAAGGGGGAGATTGTAAATCCTAAAATTGGCATATTTTATAGAAATATCTTTTTAATTAAAAGATCAATTTTTGTTTCCCTTTACTGTGATTTTCAGAATTCACTTTCCCTTTCTTGTGATTTTCGGATTATTTAGCTTTATATTATCACAATTTGATTATAAATGGAAGTTATATCTTGCAAATATTCAGTACTTACTCAAAGTCATTTATGGAATATTTGACTGTATATTTTCGTGCAACTCAAGTTTATAAAAATCAGGAAACTGAATCTTTGATGTCATTAATTATTATTTCTATCTTGAGCATTTTTGATCCGACACAGGTATTAGCTGTCTCCACCAAAATTGTATCTGTCGGATCAACATCTTCTAAAAAAAGGCAATTATTCATCAATCAAGAATATCTTCAAATATTCTTGCCTTTATTAGGAGATTCATTCTCAGCCTTTATGAGCACGAAATGGACTCTATAAATAGGTCTCTAAGGCTTTGAGAAAAAGTGAACTCTTAGATGCATAATTTGTGAGTGTATTGTAATATTTGTGAGAGTTCCTTCTTTGTATTCAAGATCATAGTATTCACGTGATCTTGTGAAAAAAATGAGTGTTTAGTATTTGTGGTGAGTTTATACCACGTTCATGAGTGAATACACTTTGTAATTTGAACACAACTTTATAATCTTCGGGAGATGATTTTTACAAGCCTTGCGTCGGGAGGATGAGCACTCGCAGGCCATTGAAGGGAGTTCAAGTGGTTGAGTGTTTCAATCAAAATCAAATTGGTGAAGAGGAGTACAACAAGGTTGCGGCAAATCTCAAGAGGGAGTCTTGTTTTGTATAAGTCAATATTTTGTACTTGTGATTCTTTATTAATTGATTTTATTCTCTGGGCGTGGCCCCAAAGAGTAGGTTATTTGAAAGGGTTTCTGAACCTTGTAAAAATTCGCTGTGTTCTTAATTGTTTTTGCACTGTCTTTTTATTGTGTTCAGTTTCTGTCGTGACAAGTTTGGATTCTGTCTCGACAGAACGAACATCTGTTTAAACATTTAATTACCATTCCGCACTTTAATTAATTCACATGGTTTAATTAATTTGGTAATTACTAAAAACAGAATTTCAAAAAACTTTACAAAGTCAAGTTTTTTTGAAACTTTATCTTAGGGAAACCCTTTCTAGACCAAAGCTTAGCTTCCAAGCCTTCTTAGTGTTCTTGAGGTTGGAGATGGAGAGAAAACTTGAGAGAGAGTTTTCAAAAAAAGATGAGAGTGAAAGTGAGAGAGAGCGGGGTCGGTTGAGGAGTTGGAAGTGCTTATACAACTCTAATAATATCCTATAACCACTTGAGTGTTTTACTACCCACTTGCCTATTTACCCTAATACCTAAATAAATGGGATTAAACTTAATTAAAATTTTGTCATCCCATTTAATTCCTTCACATGGTCGGCCACCATTTAGTTTATATATGTGTTTATATTTTTTTTATATAAAGATAAATAAATATTTCCTAAGAAAAAAAATCTAATTTGACTTCCTATAACCCTTTTCACTCTTATTAAGTTTTAAAAATAAAACTTAACACATAATAATTAAATTAAATGTCTGTCACATTTAATTTAATTAATCACACAATAAATTTTAACCTAAGGTCCATTCATGGAATAAAATTGCCCAATTTGGTAAAATTAAGCATTTAACACAAAATGCCCTAAAATTTCAATTTTCCCTTAGGTTTATTATTTTTGACCAAACTTTAATTTCTATGAATGTATTTTATGCCCAAAATATATTTGCCATAGTTTTTCATTTTATTTTCTGAGATTTTTACCCGATCAAGGTTTTTGTGTCGGTCAAAGACCGAATGTCTTATCTTGACTTTTAAATACAAAATTCATAATTTGGCTAGCAATAACTCATAGAAATAAATTCCAAACAAAATATAATATTATTTAAAATAATATTCTTAACTCGGGGAAAACAATCCCGACTCGAGTCGTTTCAAGGTACCAAAAACGCTGGACATTACAGTAAAGACTTAATTACTCTTAATGCATGTCACGTGTCACTCGGAGAAAACACAAAAAACAATAACAATTTGGTATGCTAGTATAATTGTGAATGTGTAACTAAGAGATTCATAGATCTTGAGCATTGCTTAATAAGTTGTTATAACTTGAGGGATTAGGATGCTCGATCTGATATAACTAAATTGGTTTGGGGCATACGAGACGTTGTTGAAGGATGTATTATGCTGGTCCTGATAAGATTTAGTATAGTACTCCCAACCTTTCTTTGTAGGTTGCTCGACGGTCGCACAGTTCATTAGCTAGTATGAATGGAACTACTAGTGAGATGGTGATGAAAAAGATGTAAACCACACGCCTAGATGTGCGAGTGGGAGATTTTGGATTTTGGGTCTATGTCCATGTCCCAATGGATCGCCCATCTAGGATTGACCCATTTTAATGCACAATTTAAATTTGAATTTAAACTGACGAGATGATATTTAATAAAATAAATAGATAATTCTTTAATTATTAATATAGTATCTTTAGATATTATGATATTTTAAGTGAAAATGTCAGTTTGTTACTTTGAATTTATTCAAGATAAAAATATCTTGGAGAAATATCTGATAAGTCCCTAGAAGAACATGTATTATCACAATACACATAAAATATATTCCAGGAAAATATATTCCAGGAAAACATATTTTTCTTTCTTTTCTCATGGTGAGTTCTATGGTGGCTCTTGCACTAGGGATATATGATGGTTGTTCTAATAACACCATTACTGCGAGTATGATGATGTATTTGGCGATAGAAGACAAGTTCGTGATCTAGGAGTGCTATAAGACTATTATTAGCGAATCCTGACCAGTGATAACAAAATCGTTATCCCTCACAGAAATCAAGTTTGCAACCATCAATAAAGAACTATTACTAAAAAATATAAAAATGAATAAGTAGTAACAAAATAGCTAATTATTAAAAAGAAAAAAAAAAAGAAGTTATTTGTAAAATTAATAGTTAGAAATCACATTTTTTTGTTCACATATGTATTACTTAAGAGTTCAAAAAATCTTATACTACATATATAATATACACTTTGTCTTTGCAGCATATATATAAATATATAATTTGTTGAGCACACACTTCCTATCATTTTATTTACAAAATTTGTTTAAATTCAAATAATAGAAAATTTAAGAATTTATTTTTCCTCAGATAATGTACACTAATTCTTTCTTTATACATGAAGGCATGAATCTTTTTTTTTTTTAAAAATACATATTTATATTTTATATAACTTGTTAATAATTTTAAGTGTTTTACTATAGTAGTATTATTTGACACTGTAAATGTGATTTCTTACAATTAAGTATTTTGGACACCAACAACCATTCAAGAAGAAAAAAGTGAGGCAAGAATTCAATTGGGAGCATCTATAAGGTTTCAGCCAAAAAGACTCCGACACACAAATCAATTTGATTATCCTGGAATAAAACAATTTATATATATATAACTACTAAAATAATAAATGATGAAAGGAATGAATGAAATAAATGAGGATGGGCGAAACTTGAGGATAAGGTCTAGGTCAGAAGACTAGTTCGATTGTCAGAGTCAAGGTAACTGTTTTGAGTATTCGATATCTCCCATTCTCTAGAAAACTAGCTAGATTTTTTTTATAAAGTCCTCCCTCCATATGGTTGTCTTGTTTGACTCGTTCAAAAGTGTGGCTCCATAAATCTTGTAGGAAGGGTAACGATCCCCTTGACTACTTCTCTACTTACTGTTTCAAAGCCTCTGAGGGGAATAATGGACTTGAATGTGAATTCGGGTACGATTTACATATAATGAGACCCATTTAACGTGGACCCAGTTGGTTCGTCTGAATACTTTCGTCTGAATACTTTATTGTGCCTGTTTTTTTAGAACACTTTAAATATTAAGCGGAATTTGACATTTTGACCACTATAGGTACTTTAAGGTACTTAATGTTAATCCCATGTAAAACTTGATACTAAATTATACTAATAGTTGTCATATTAAATGGTGGTAGACACCTGAGATTTAAAAGGGACAACAAAGTTGGAACTCAATAAGGTGTTGTCATTGCAATGAGTTACCAATACAAGAAAGCTTGTAGTAGCCGAATTTCAAGCGCTTCACAATAGCATTTTCTAAGGTCGATAGATTATTTTGTAAAGGAAAAAAGCAAACAGACAGAATAAGCTTACAGGTTTTAAATTTTATAACCGGATTCACATAAATTATGCACACAATAATTAGTAACCACTATGAAAAGTTACAGGGAAATCTACAAAAATGCACTAAAAGTTAAAAAAAAATATGAAAAATACGGTACATTACAAAAATCCAATTTTTTTTTGGATAAAAACACGGAATGACAAAAGTGTAAATACGGAGTGACAAAATCATAAATAAAAGCTGTAAAATATAATTTTTTATGATCAACGTTTACAAACTTGTAAATATCTGTTACATGTTTGTAAATAATATTTACAAAAATCAGTTATAGAATTGTAAATTTTTTTTGTTGATAAAACTTACAGACAAATTCGTACTAAAATTTTTATTTTTGTAACAATAGTTTACAAATCTAATTTTTCAACTAAGAGAGATATTTACCAAAATATTTTATAATTAATAAATCATAACCAAAATATAAATAAAAATATTATAATTTTTCATATTTTTATAATATTGTACCAAAAAATTATAGGAACCATCATATTTATGCTATATATAACTTAAAAATGTAAATTTAGGATATTCATTATTTATAAAACACTTTATTAAATATATATTTATATGAAAAATGTAGAAATACAATATTTTTTAAAACAAGTTTTACATTTTTGTAACAACAATTTACAAAATTAATTTCACAACCAAAAAATTTATTTTTGTAACTAACATTTACATAAATATTTATAAATTTATTTAACATGATTGTTACAAAGATTTACAAATCTAATTTTTTACCTTTAAAATATATTTTTCTAACAAAGCTTGAAACTTGTACTAGATTATGGTTTTTGTTTAATATTGAGCGTTGAGATTTAATTAGTTATGATTTTCAAAAAAATATAATAATTTTTATCACTATTTTTTTTCTACTATTAATATATGTTACAAAAGTTCATGGCATAATCAAATAAGCACAAAACCATTTCATTTTTACAATTGAAGGTATATCTTAAAATTTTGTCTTTATTAATATAAGTGATGTGTCTAATTAATGTTATTAATGTATATCGAAAATAAATAAATTAAATAAAGTAGGTAATAATTTTGAAACTTTTAGATTAATTATATTTGTATCAATAAAAAATAATGGTTTGACAAAAATATTAAATAAATATTTAATATAGAATCTCAAGTGATTTGAAAATAAATATATTTATATATCTATAAAATGTTAATTTTGACTAAAGTAAAATCCTACTCAAAGTTATAAATCTACTGCACAAAATGATATCAACTAAGAAAACAAAAAGATGATATCAATTAAGGAGAACAAAATGTTTTGTACACGGTGAAGCACCCTAATTTTATAATTTATTTAATCTGCCGTATAAAACAATTTTTTTTTTAATTTCCGGGTAAAATGTAATTTTCCCAAAGTTATATGGTCCCCCAAAAAAAGTTTTTGACAAAGTTGAGACCCACAAGTGGCCCAACGTCTTTCTCGATAGGGCTACAGCCAGACTATTCTGGCGCTTACCTGCTTACCTGTCAAACTTAACCAATTACAACACCACACGTGTTGTCTCGTTTTCCTTCCCCAGCATCGTTAACACAAAACAAAGAAACAATAATATGACAACGCCCTCTTTAAAATTCCGGTGACCCAGTTTGGCCTTTTCAGCTCCAATATTGTTCCCAGAAGAACTCAGGCCACCAAAACCACTATTTTGGAAGAATTTTGTATTAGCCAAGGTATTTTTCTTGTTTTTCTTTACTTTGCAAGTATTATCATCTTTAATTGCAGTCGTGTAGTTTTTTATTATGATTTTGACTCTTCAATGTTGTGTTGTTAATTTTCTTTTCTTTCGTTTTATGTCTTTTATAATGGAAGATATTTTGGTCCATTCAATCCCAAATACATATATAATTATTGATGATTTAGAAAGATATACGGTAGTTCATTTGTATCACTTTCTCTTTTACTCATTTTGTCACGCGCACAGATATTGTGTTCTTTTCCCCTTCTTTAGGAAGAAATGAAATGTACATCAACAAGATGATCTTTAAATAAACAAAGATGATTAGAATTGTCATCATGGGCTTTTCACTTCTCTTTGGGAAGTTGACTAATACTAAAGAACTTTGGTAAAAACTGTTAGACCTTAATATTGATAATGCTCGACTTTAGGGTATCCGAATTTTTATTATCATTTTATTTTATTTTATTGATTCCAAGTTTTTTATTTTTGTTCAATCATAATAATTAGTTTTGGGATTGCTATGTTGAAAATGATGATTGCATATGCTAATTAAGACTGGTTTGTTGTGGTGTTAGAAAATGGTGATTCTTGCCTCTGCACAAACTGGTAGGATGAATACTTTGAATTTGATTCAAGAATGTTATCGACTAAGATATTATCTTTAGACTTATTGCATTCTTTAGTTGTGAATCTCCATTGAATACAAGATATTTACTCAGGGTGCTTATGCCACCTTTGTTCTTCTTTGTTTTTACTTGAACAGTGACGATCCTTCCTAAGAAAAGCCATGGAATACTAGTGAACAGAGGTTGGGCTGGCATTATCTCGCTGTTGCTTACAACCATTATATCTCTCACCTTGTTATGGTAAATTCTGAGAGTTGATTTTATGTGTTCGTTACTGTATAATTGTCGACAAGGAACATTCTTAAATTTCATTTTGGTTTATCTTTTTTAATCTAAGCAGTACCTGAATGTTTGCGTTTCATCAGATATAAGGGGCAAAATATAAAACTAGGTACAAATGGCTCAAGATACTTATGGTGCTGATTCACCTCGGCGACGATCTGGTCTCCTGCGAGATCAGGTCCAGCTTGTAAAAAAGGACACTGATCGTTATGAGATTGTGCCAATCCAAGATACACTATCCTTTGAGAAAGGTTTCTTTATAGTGATTCGTGCTTGTCAGTTGTTGGCTCAAAAGAATGACGGGATAACATTAGTTGGAGTAGCAGGCCCCTCTGGAGCTGGGAAGACTGTTTTTACTGAGAAGGTTCTGCACTTTATGCCCAGCATTGCTGTCATTACAATGGACAACTACAATGATGCTAGTCGTATAATTGATGGCAACTTTGATGGTAAAATCTCATTTTTTTTCTGTAGGGAAATATGAATTAGAAAGGTCCTCTAACTAACTCTTAAATTTTCTTGGTATGCCAGCCTTTTAAATCTTCCTTCCATCCTTTTAGCCTTCTGAACACCATTATGATGATGATTATGACTAGATGATGTTAAAGCTCCTTTACTGGCTCTGTGAGTCCTTTATTCTCACGGAGTCACCTAGCATTAACTATACATTGGTATATATGGAGTTTACAACAAAGATTACCCAACACAACTACAGAGACTCAATGGAGAGTATGATTTAAAGACTACGATACTTTACTGTCAATGTTTTGCATATGTATATAGTAGGAGACCGAGCTAAATTGTCAGTTCTAGTTAATATGTGGAGTTCCATGTTAAAGGCTGTATCACTTTCTGCTATACTCAGCATGTAGGTCTACCATTAAGTTCCAGTTTTCATTATTAATATGTTTTCTTTACTTCTGATGGTAATTGTGCTTGCATCTTCTGCCCATATTTGTTCTCTTCCTTGGTTATAATTGAAAATGTATTTTTTTTTTCCTGCTCTGCGGACAATCTCTTGTATTGTTGTTAGCTATTGTCATTTCAATCACTCATTTCTTATAAGAATGTTAATGGCAGAGTTCTAATTATGTTAATGTTTTCCAATAGATCCACGCCTTACCGATTATGACACGTTGCTTGAAAATATACATGGTTTACGAGCAGGGAATCCTGTGCAGGTTCCAATATATGATTTCAAGACTAGCTCTCGCACAGGTTACAGGTAATGTGTCACTGGCACTTTTTCTGTAAGATGTCAAAATTATATTATTAAAGGGGAAATTAGGAGGAGCATGAAGTGCATTTACCTTATTTGGTCAAAATAAATTTCAAGGGATCCTATAGATTTTGTATTTTGTAATGCAATTTATCATATGGAGTTTATTATGATTCATAGAGTGGGTGATTTCATCATGTCCTTTCTTTATGCAAACATTTTGGTCAGTTCACAAGCTCTTCTGTCTACCCCTACTACTTTAATATATATTTAACTTTTATGCTTCTATCAGGACAGTTGAAGTCCCTAGCTCACGTATTGTGATAATAGAGGGCATATATGCCTTAAGTGAAAAATTGCGCCAATTCCTAGATCTTCGTGTATCTGTCACTGGTGGAGTTCACTTTGATCTTGTGAAACGGGTTTTACGAGACATTCAACGTGCAGGCCAAGAGCCTGAAGAAATTATCCATCAAATCTCTGAAACGGTTCTCCCTTTTAAACTCTGTTGTGTGATTTCAGGACTCTTAGTTACTTCTTTGGCATATTACTTAAGGTAATTTGTTAATGTTATTCTTGTTGAAATTGGCAGGTTTATCCTATGTACAAGGCATTTATTGAGCCAGATCTGCAAACAGCACATATAAAGATCATCAACAAATTTAATCCCTTCACTGGTTTTCAGAATCCCACTTATATTTTAAAGGTTATTCTACATTTGTCCTTGTCCAGGTCATTTATCATTTTCCTTTAAGTCTCCATGTATCCATGTTAAATGTAAACATAGTATATTTTTCTAATTGAATCTCTGAATGATTCCTCTATTTGCAGTCAACTAAGGTTGTAACTATTGATGAAATCAAGGCTGTTATTTCTGTGGATCACAAGG
Organism: Humulus lupulus; assembly: GCF_963169125.1. NCBI lineage: Eukaryota > Viridiplantae > Streptophyta > Magnoliopsida > Rosales > Cannabaceae > Humulus > Humulus lupulus. The sequence goes on along the minus strand of NC_084796.1, from coordinate 118,803,865 downwards.
AAACTACAGAGGAAACTTATGACATTTTTCTTCTTCCTCCTGGTGAAGATCCTGAAGCATGTCAGTCTTATCTGAGGATGAGGAACAGAGATGGAAAATACAATCTCATGTTTGAGGTGAACCATTGTAGAATAAACTATCATTTAACTTGTATCTAGCTTTATCTTTAGTGCTGGTTACGTACTACATTATATCCAAGGTTTTAGATCCATGTTTTTACTTGAAATGTGGCTACTTCACCATCCACAATTCATTCCTGATGATGTGTTTTTTTGTTGCTTGCTGCTGATTTGATTCCTGATTTTTTTGTACATGACTACTTGTTCTTTCTTTCTAACCATTATTTCTGGTGATATAATTTCTCTAGAGTTGAAAGTGGGCCAATATTTCACTTGTTCTGTTCTTAGTTCTAATACATATGTTCAAGTATCTTTAGTTTCTTAAGAAAGTCTGTACATGTCAATGTTAAGTTGGCTTAGTACCAGTGAGTTCATTATGTCATGCAGAAGCTCCGTACTTAAATACATCAAGCTATCTATTGGTTTATTATATTATTATTGTTTCTCTCAAATATTGTAGGGTTAGGCAAGGAGCCATTATGAAAAAATACATATGTATATTATTATTGTTCACTTTTTCTCCTTTCAATACATTTCTCTTCTTCAAGTAATGAAACTAATCTTTTGTACTTATCCTTATTGATGGTCTTTCTGCCTATTATTTTCTTTGTTAGAAAACTAGCAGGGAGTGTATGTTTAGGCTAAATATGAAAAGCTCATATTTATTTTTCTTTTGTTTTGGTGGAGAGAATGGAATTGAAGTTTCTTAAGAAACGCAAGCTACTTCCAAAATTTAATGTTATGTATGATATTTTGATATGTGACTTGCTACAAGATAGGATTTGTTTATCAAGGAGATTTATGAATAACCTTTAGAGAGAAGTTCAGATAACAGAAGGATTTCTGACCTGTTAACCTCTCTTCTTTCTCTCTAATCAGGAATGGGTTACAGATAGTCCATTCATAATTTCTCCTCGAATAACTTTTGAAGTTAGTGTGCGCCTTCTCGGAGGACTGATGGCATTGGGATATACAATTGCTAGCATCCTGAAAAGAAGCAGCCATATCTTCTGTGACGATAGAGTTTGTGTTAAAACTGATTGGTTGGAGCAACTTAATCGTCAATATGTTCAGGTATTATACTAGTTTTAGCATTCACGTGCTTGCAATCAGATTTTGATTTTAAATCTTTCATTTATAGTTGCATCTTCAATATTATTTTACCTTGAGGAATATTATTGGACATTTAGATGAAATTATTCATTTTAACTTGGCGTTATTATATGCCTTTCTGATTGAAAAAAATTTAGACTTCAGAAGCATGCCATATATGTACTTGTTACCATTTGTTTAACTTTTCCTTTGTATGATAGCATAACAAAACACTTTTAGTACTTACGCCATTGTAGAAGTAGAACTGTTAATTAGGCAATTATAATTGTTGGTACTTGTTATCACTTTCTCTTCTTTTCTGGAAGAGAAATTATTCTCACATGATTTTGACATATTAATGCAAGTGCTTCAAACTTCGTAAGGTGCTATTTTCAGACTTAGTACTCCAATGTGATATCGACCTCTCTCCTAAGATACATCCTGGCCAACATGGAAGTTTATTTATTTAGTTTTTTCTTTTTCTTTTTTCATGGAATTACGCCAGAGACTAGAGTGTTTACTCTATAACTCTTATGGACTTGCTTGGGCAGTTCACTGCTTTGTTAGGCAATTATGCTAGAAAATATAGAAATGAATTATCCATGTCAAAGTCTTATTATTAGGTGAATTTTAAGAAGCATGGCACTAACTTTCTAGAATGGATATGAAGGTGCAAGGGAAAGATCGGCTATACGTTAAATTTGTTGCAGAGCAGCTGGGCTTGGATGGTTCATATGTTCCTCGTACTTATATTGAACAGATTCAGCTGGAGAAACTTGTAAATGATGTTATGGTATGACTCTTATTGGCAACGATGCACTCTACAGCTTCTGGATGAGTGAGTGGTACTAACATGCTTAATCTACAGGCACTGCCAGATGATTTAAAGACAAAACTCAGCATAGATGATGATTTTGCTGCAAGCCCTAAAGAAGCTCTTTCCCGAGCATCAGCAGATAGAAGAATGAAGCATCTCGGCCGGTACTCTCAATTTTTCTACAATTTGATATATTTTCCATCTAAACTGGGAGAAAATAAGAAATGGAAAAGAAAATATACGAGTAAGTGTGGAAATTGAATAAATGACCAAGAAGCAAAAAAAAAAGTGTTTCATTCATCATATGTACTAAACTAGCACTGGTCATTTTGTAAAAACCTCGGTACAAGAATCCAAAACTATAACCATTTCAGTTAGTGAGAGCTTGCAACAGTTTTCATGGGTACATCCCCTGGTTGGAGACACTATTATTAGCTCTGTCTGATCCAAATGATTGTTCTATTAGACTGAATTGTTATGTAATGTCTTAACTAAAGTGTTATTTACACATGAAGTTCTTAAAAAATTAAGGGCTTTTAGCAGTGTAATTCAATAATTTGTGAAATTACTGCAAATGTGGGGTGGTGATTTATCCCTCACTGTGTATCTCTGTTTTGGCAGAGGTGTGTCACAATCATATTCAAATCAGAGAGACAAGACTATGGCCAAGCTAACTAAACTGGCTGTTAACCACAGAAGGTTTGATGGAAGGGCCCCAGATTCACCTGCACCACTTTCAAACCAGGTAAATGGTTTTTGCCTCTATATAATCAGAGCGATTAATTATGTTGTTTATTCGGAAAATGAAAAGGGAAATAAACAATCATAGAGTCCTTAAGAATTTTTTTTTATTTAGGTTAACAAGAAACTGAATTGTGTAGTGGGCATAGGAAATCATCTGAATTGACTCTTAACTTACTATGAAAAGAATAACCCATATAATGTATATCAAATATTAAAGTTCAAAAGTGGGTTGACTTCCTAATGATAATGGAATGAAACGTGAATGTAGGCTGTGTGGCTTTGCTTTTCATCCATCAATATTTTTTTTAATTTTTGGTCTCAGGGAATTATAACTCAACTTTCTGAACAAATTTCTACTCTAAACGAAAGGATGGATGAATTTACATCTCGCATTGAAGAATTGAACTCCAAATTCTCTGTCCGGAAAGTCTCAGCCAGCCAACAAAACTTGGCTATGCAGGCTGAAACCTGCAATGGTTCGGGACCCACTTCTCTTTTTGTCACCGGATTAAGTAATGGTTCTTTGACTGGTTCGCTCCTGCCCAATTCTTCATCTTCTTCTCAATTGGCTAAGGAGTCCCCACTGATGGAAGAGGTGATGAGTCTGACTGCTGTTTTAAAATTTGGCAAGATAACAATAATCAAGCTATTTGAGTAATATGCACACTCAATTAACTTAGAAACTATGTCCCCTTTCTTTGAATGTATCTCATTACATATTCAAGCAAAAGATGATTGCTCTCAAGATCATAGTTTGCCTTCAGACCATGATTTTGCTGTCTTAATTATTTTATCCTCACAAACTGATGATCATTCATATTTTTCATAATTGATCCAACAGATACTAGCCATTTCCCGCTCACAACGTCAGATCATGCACCAAATAGATAATCTGAGCAACATTTTGCGTGAATATCCAGGAGATAGATTTCGCCATGGAAGAACAGAGGGGACAAGCAGCAGAACCATTGATGCTAATTCATTAAGCATTCCTCTTTTACTAACCATAGCACTAGGCGGTCTAGGTGTCTTCTTGTTTAAAAGTCTAAATTGGCAGAAATAACTTTTAAGATTAGAATACACTTCCAGGTTACTGTGAATATCAACAATACCAACAATAATCTTTGTCTGCAAGTTCCAAATCTACAATGTGGTACTTGAGCTAGTTGGTTGGGTGAGTTGCGCAGGATTTAAATTCTTATGTCTCTTATCAATAATAGTAATAATAATAAGAGTGATATGTGGTCCTTAGCTTTCCTTTGAGCAAAAAAATTAAAATAAAGTTGTCCTGAGCTGTAGTTGAGGACGCATACATATGTTTCAAATAACACTATTTTTTTAACACTTCTATTTAAATAGATATTTTGTTAGTAAAATAGGATTTTATTATTGAAGTTGAAAAAAAAAAATCAATTACGATTTCATGTTTTTAAGAAAATTGAGATGGTTGTTATTATCAAAGGAAAATTTCACTTTCTATGCATATAGTGTACCTATAATTAAAAAAAATGTCACTATCCCTTTCGATTTGATGCTAATGAATCCCTATGTATCCTTGTCATCCCTCCCCCCCCTCCCAAAAAAAATAAAATTGAACCCTTATCTTTTTTCTCTCTTTGTTGATTCCTTTCTCTTTTTTCTCCATTTGTTGATTCCTCTCTCTCTACGACCTAAAACCCCTAACCCATCTCTCCGTCCTTTCCCTCTCTCTCAACAAATACCTTCCTCCGACGCCACCCAGCTCCGTGGCGATCGAGATCGACACTGAAGAAGCTCTTCTGTGACGACGAGAACCACGTTGGCGAGATCCTCCTACGCAGCCAAGGACCTTCGAGAACCACTTCACGACGGAGGAAAGGTAATATCTCGAACCCAAACTTCATTTTGAAGCTAAATGTATGTTTGATTTTGATTTTTGTATGTAATCTAGGATTTTTGTGGAATGGGATGTCGAATTGAGTTTCTGGGGTTTTTTTTTATGGGTTTGTTGATGTTGCTCGATAGGTTCGATGGAAGCTCAATAGTTGTTCGATTAGATGACCACATTTGGTTCGATAAAATCTAGATAGGAGCTTGATAGGATTGATGCATTATAACTCAATAGGGCTCAATGTAAGCTCGATGTTAGCTCGATAGGATTAGATCGATAGAAGCTCGATTAGGCTCGATAGGAGCTCGATATGAGCTTGATAGAATGAATATAATTTTTCTCGATAGGGTCGATATGGTAGTCTCGATAGGCTCGATAATTTCTCAATATGGTTGATATAATTGGGCTCGATAAGAGCTTGATGCATGCTCGATGGTTGTTTATTAAGACATATTCTTTTTTACTTGATATAATCTCGACGGTGGCTCAATAGGATTCTGTGGTAGCTCGATGGTGGCTCGATAACAGTTTAACTCCGTTTTTCTATGAAATTTTTTACAATTTTTTTGTGATTTTCGTTTAATTTTTCTGTTTTCTCACCAACTTTTTCATTTGTTGATGCAGATGCTGAAGTTGCTTATTCCGTTTATAGGATCACTTTCCCAGTTGAGTGACATATAGGGGTAGTAGTCATTTGACTACAATTAAAAAGAGGTTTGTGAAGCTTAGGCTGATAGAAAGGGCGAAGAAATCCCCTTTTAAATAGTTCTTCCTGGTTTTGGAATTGCAATTCTTTGGAGTTTTGTTGCATCAATTGTTATTGAGGAAGATAATAAGTAAAAGAGAAGATGATCTGCATTTCTTTATGGGCTCAAAGGCCTGTAGATTCAGCATGGGAGAGTTTGCTCTGGTGACGGAGTTGAATTTCAGTTTTGGACCATTAGAGGTAGAGTTGGAGGAGTGTCTGACCAATGATCGCTTAATAAAGGAGTATTTTAATGATGCTAAGAAAGTAAAGCTATCTCAGCTGGAGAATGCTTTCAAAACTTGCACTGTTGATGAAGATGTCTGCAAGCTGGGCCTCTGTTTTTTGGTTGAGGGGGTTCTGTATGCCCCGGAGGGAAAGTTAAATGTATGGGTCGATATGCTAAAGATGGTTGAGGACATAGACTACTTCTTCAACTATCCATGGGGGAAGTTGTCTTTCAAGAAGCTTATCAATTCTTGCAAGAAGGATATTGACACATGGGAAATCGAGTATATTAGCTGTACATATATTTAGTTTCCATATTTAGAAATTGATCAGATTTTGTATTTATGTTAGAATATCATGAAAGACCTATATATTTGTAACATATTCATCTTAATAAAAATATAATTCGTACCATTCTTCTGAATTTCTTTATGGTATTAGAGGCTCTATTCTCTCCTTCTGGAGAAAAAAAAATCCTGTTCAAGCTCCGGTTTTCTTCTCTGACACCAGTAGCTTCTGTCCTTTGTCCTGTTTCAGTTAATCAACCAGGAGTCATCACACGACCAGAAGCCCATTGCATGGCACTGTCGCAGCCCAGAAACTCAGGAACCCTTCGCACGATCCTATCCTTGTCCAGCGAGTCCTCCCACGATCTCAGAAGCATTCTCAGCCATCTCCAACGATCTCCTAATATCTCAGAAGCATTCTAGCACTCTTGGCAGTCTCAGCAATTTTTTTCTCACTCGCCAATTTTGAATTTTTTTTTTCAGATCTCCCAGCGATGGGCACCACCAAGGATGTAGCGCACCAATTTTTTCTTTAGTTTAATTAATTTTGTGCTTTATTTTTTTAAATTATTTGTTAAGTGTTAGGAAATTATTTTTAATTGTTTGAATTGTTTGGTAGAAATTATGTGAATTCATTTTGTTAATTGTTTATTTAATTTTTTTTAATTTGTAAGTAAATGAGTGTTGGTTAGATGCACCAATGTGCATGGTTAGTAGAAATGCACCTTAACACTTGTATGTGTGGATGTGCATTATTGCATGGTGATCATGCAATAGTTTTCCCATGCATTATTCTAGATTTTTCTTTTATTTGTTATTTATTTTTAATTTAATTGGAAGGAAAATAATGGGAGAAATAAAGAGAAAAGACTCGAAAAGGCTTGGGTTCACACAAGAAAGAAATCGAAAGCAAATGCTAAGAATAGAAAGAGTTGTTTTTTTTTAATTCTCGTATCTCTGGACCCAGCCACAGTAAAACAGGAATAACTTGATCTGTAGGCGTCCGATTTGGCTAAACTTAGTACCGTTAGAAAGATAATTTAACTATCTACAACTTTTGTGAAATATAGTTTCTCCCAAAACGCAACGAATAAGAGCCAAAATCGTGTCCCAAGTGGCAGGACCCTAGAACTACGAAAATTTGACATTTCCTTATTAGCGTGGTGTGCCAAGGAAGGAAAAAGAGAAGTTAGTAGGCTGTAAATTGTCTAAGGGATTTGATTGGCTGAGTACAATTTTTAATTGATTTGATTTTTGATTTATTGTTTAAAGGAAATAAAGAATTAATAGAAAATAGGTTGTCTTTTCTTTATATTGGAAAACCTAGACACTATAAATGGAACCTTAGAACCCTAGAGAGCATTTTTGCTCATCTCTTCTCTATACCATAGCCGTCCACCTAGAGAGAGAAAGAGAGAGGGGAGAGAGAGCTCCTGGAAGAGGGAAGGAAGAAGGAAGGAGAGAAAGAAAGAAACCATGGGGAAGAGGTAGTTAGGGATTTCGAAATCCCTAAGGGTAAGTATTGGTTTTAGTGTTGATTTCATTAGTATATATTTTTTCTTCTTCTCTTTTCTTGATGTGGGTTTCGAAAACCCTAGGTGTGTTCAAGAGAGTGGCCATAGTTTTTGGATCCTTTATTTCTATCAAGAAAGGTAATGAGAATTCCTAGCCTTTTTGCAGTTTGATTGTGACTTTGTACTAATGATTTGTGTTTTGACAAGATATATGCATGCACGGATCTTTAGTTTTGGAGGAGTTATTGCTTTGTTGTAGATTAGAGATTTTATATTGAATAATGAAATGGTATATATAATTTGATACTTGCATTTTAGAAACATGCTAAGGATCTCTTTGTTTTGTTATGGGTTTGGAAAGATTAGTTATTATTTTGACCATATGGATTTAGACTAGTGCCTGCTTTGGAAATCATGATCTTGCTGCATGTTATTGTTATAGGTGTATTCTTGTTTTATTAGGAAGCATGTTAGAGTAGAATATGTGTTATTTCCATATTTTGTAACCTAAAGTTTCTTGTAAACTGTTAAGAGTTTTATGTACGTATTTATTTAATTATTTGAACATATCCTTGTGAAATATTAAATGGGAGCAGATAGGTTTAAAGAGACAATGGTGTCTTATGATAAAAGTTGCAAAAAGTGATGCTAAAGTCATGATAGGGGTTTCGGCCATGGGTGTATATTGTGGCCTAGACTTGTTTAAGTTAAGGTTGTTAGTTTGACATGGTTAAATGTGGAGTGAGGTGCATATAAGCATGTGTTTCAATTTTATGCTGGTTGATTTTGTTATGCCTTCTGTGGAAATATATATAATTTTGCAAGAGAATCAATCATGTTTTGGTAATTCACATTTTAAAACAAAGACAAGCAAAAGGGATACATTTCACATGAAAATATGCATTTTTCTTCAATCTAATGCATGCAGTTTTTTTTTTTTTTTTTTGTAGATTTTATGAAAGAAAATATCGTTTTAATCCAAGATTGTGATTATAATTAAATAAATACTTGCTAGAACTGTTGGTTAATAATAAGAAAAAAATTGTAGGTATCAAATAAATTGAACCCTAGCTATCTATATGATGATTGTAGTATTTTCAAATAAAAATATGTATTTTCACACTATTATTTATTTGCATTTTTTTTGTTAAATGTGAAAAAGAAAATGGTTTAAATTCATTTTGTGATATTAAACAAATATTTAGCTTGCTGAAACTTTAGGTGGTTAAAAGAAAAATGTCTTATAATTTAAAATAAGTTAGTTAAACACCCCAATAAATTAAGTCTTAAATAATATATATGAAAATGTAATTTTTCACACTTTATTTATGAATTTTCACATTTATAAACATGTCATTTTTATAAGAGATTAGTAAAATTATTTTCTAAAAGGGAACAAGAAACTTATTTAGTTATTCTAAATAGCCACAAAATTTGTCTCATTTTTTTATGCTATTTAAATAATAAATGAAATTATTATTTTATGAGAAATTAGAAAATGCTTAATGGATTATTTTATAAAGTAAATATGTTGTATTCAAATTTGCAATTTAGAGAAAAAATTAATGGTAAATAAAGTATGTTGTTGAATTTTGTTTGAAGAGGCAAGAAATAAGCATGTAGGAACTATTGTTTTAAGACGTTAGATTTTAAGAATGCTCCCACGTATGCATGTCGCATGAAAATACACTTTTATGTAAAAAAATATGTCTAATATTCAACCTTATGATATTTTCTTAAAAACCATGCATGTATGATAGGTAGAAGTTGCATTATTCTTTTGTGATTTTATGTGAAAAATGTTCATGTCTGGAAATTATGTGTAAATTGCACTATGTGTGGATGGCCCATGCACACATGAGGTATATGAGTTGGGCACAAGAAAGTCTTTTGTGATGCTAAAGAATGCTATTTGATTATAAGTATAGGCTCGTTGTTAAGTTTGTTCATTTTGGCTTTGCTCGGACCTGAGGTAAGGAAGTTAGATAGAACTCTATTTATTTATGCTATGAACGGTAAGATGGGTTTGTTGAGGTTAAATGTTATGTATGATGACATACCATGAGATATGAAGTATGAAATGTTATTTTGAGATGATATGATGAATTTGATGAATCATGTATGTCCTTTGTGTTGATATGACTGGATTGCATGTGTTTTGTATGCTGTATGAGAAAGTAAATGGTTGTTAGTGTGTTGAATGCGACACAACAAATGTGTTACTAATGACATAAAGACGTAACCCGAGTTACTAAGGATATAAAGATGTAACTCATAGGGCGGACGGGCCGATGTTATTCAAGGACCAGAGCCTCTTGTTTACCTCAGGATGTGACATGGACAAGATAGGGGGCCATGTTCACAAAGATATGATGATGATGTTGATGATGATGTTTATGATGATAATGTTTATGATGATGATGTTTATGATGATGATGAAGTTAAGTATGATGTATAACGATGTATGAATATGAATATGTTTTGTTGTGTTAACTTGTGTGTTGTTTGTACTTCCTTACTGGGCTTTTAGCTCACCTCCTTACTTTCCCTTCCAAGTAGCAAATATGGTTTCTCTTTGGCACGTGGGATGATGTGGGGAGTTCCGACGTCACAGTGTGTATGGTGTGGGGGTATCCTATGGGCGAGAAAACGATTAGGTTAAATGCCAATTTTAAAGAATGATATTATGTTTTATTTTGTTTTCAGAACTTATCAGTGGGACTTGAACTACATTTATTTTCTTTAAAAACATTGCATGAGAACTTTGTTTTATTTTAAATATTGGGCCCAACTTGCATGTTTTAGAAAGGCCCCACTGAAATTTTCATATAGTAAGTGGTTTCCTTCTATAAGTTTATGAGCATGGAGATGTTTTACAAATAATTAGTTTAGGGCATTTTACAAGGGAAAAGCTCTCCTCACAATCTAGCGGTCCACTCAGTTCCCTTCAACAACCGGACACCACTTCTCCAGCCCCAACTCAGTCCATGGGCTCCGTGGGAGCACTTTACATCCATGACAGTGGTTCCATCCAAATTACGACACAAACTTGAGGGTAAAAATTATTTGCAATGGACCCAATCTGTCAAAATTGTCATTTGTGGTCGCGAAAAACTAGTCTATATCACTGGTGACCTCCCTGCGCCTCCATTGACCGATGCATCTTACAAGGTATGGCAGGCTGAAAATTCAATTGTGCTTGCTTGGCTCATTAATTCTATGGATCCGAAAATCAGCCGCATGTATCTATTTTTTAAAACGGCTAAGGAGGTATGGGATGCTGCTCAGAAATATATTCTGATCATGGGAATACTTCTCAGATATTTGAAATTCGCACAAAACTCAAAGAGATCAAGAAAGGTTATAAGATTGTGACTCAATATTTTTCGAACTTACAAGATTTATGGCGGGATCTCGATCTGTATCTCGAGACCACACCTCTCTGTAATGGATGTAGCATAATCCAGAGACAACAATTAGAAAAGGAACGAGTTTTCAAGTCTCTTACGGGATTAAACAAAAATCTTGATGAAGTCTGGGGCCATATAGTTAGTTGTTCTCCTCAACCTGATACTAAGGAAGCTTTTTCTGAAGTTCGTCATGAAGAAGCATGACGCCGAGTCATGCTTACTATCCCTGAATCCCAACATGTTGATGGCTCTACTCTCATTTCATGGTCTTGTTCTTCATCCTATGAAAATCCAATCCCGATCCACTTCCAAACTGCGTGGGTGAACGACCCTGGTGTGATCATTATCAACGCCATGGACACTCCCGCTCCACTTGCTGGGAGATTCATGGAAAACCTGCTAACTGGACCCCTCAACGTCAACATGAGAGGAAGGTGTTGCGTAAAATAAAGTAAATTAAAGCTAAGTGAAAGTGTACATTGTCAACAACAAGTAATACAATAGCTAGTGCCATATATCGTCTCCACAATGACTGTTCTTAAGTTTTTGATTGTGAAACTAAAGTTTAAAAAAATGATTTTAAAGCACGAGAATTAATTGAAAAGATTGTGATATGAGAACTAAGTTATTAAGGACTAGTTAAATGAAGAAAAATAAAAGAAACAACTTAGGAAAATTGTATCAAGGAGTGACAAATGGTGTGATGGCAGCTAGAGTAATTATCCTCTAATATGCAACTCAGACATTGATGCTGGATTGATGCTGTAGCAATCGGTGGTCTAGTAGTCAAGAATTCTAATTAATTTTCATAGACTTTCGTCAAAGAACTATGATTCTAATGTTTTAACACAACCACATATGTCTATGCTAATTTAATTTTGAAGATTCAATTTAAGCATCAATTCCATAAGACTATGCATGGTAATAATATATGTCTATATCACTATAATGTTGAAATCAATGAATTCAAGCATGCACCATTCAAATTGTGTGTCAATTAATTCCAAAGTTTTCAGATTTGGACATTAACTCAACTTCTTACTAAAGGTGATCAATCATTAGCGAGCATTAATCATGAGAAATATTTGAATGAATAAACCTCAAGTGCATTAACATCAAAATCAAAATATCACAAGTTACATATTAGGGTTCAAATTATCCTAGCTATTTAAAGTTTAGCTCATGGTTACAAACTCAAAAACAACCAATTTAATAAAATCCATAATTCACAGAAGTGAAATTAATGAAAAACTAAGAGAATGGGTAAGAATATCAAGCCAAAATAATTTCTCCAAATGGCTTTGTCTTCTAGCTTTTTCTCCTTGCTTTTCCTCTATTTTTCTTCCATACCACGTTCAAGCTCTTCCTAAAATATGGGTGTTCTCCTTGTATCAGGCGATTGTCTCTATTTTTGCTCCCTGTCCGTTTGTTTTCCAATTGGGGGAAAAGATGATGATAGGTCTAGGTCATTCACCTTGCTTACCCACGCGGACCTCCTCTTCTCCAATGTCCTTTCTTTTATTTTTTAAGAAAAATGGACCCAAAGTAACTTAAAGGCCCGAAATTCAATTAATTACCTTTCAACCCAACTCAAATAGGTCCAAAGAAAGAAAATGGGCTGGATATGATAGTTATTTAGTCTCCCACGTGGTCTTTAAAAAAAACTGGCAGGTAGAACGTAATGCTGCTTCCATGTTGCAGCATCCCAAAATCCTGATTCACTTCAAGCTTCAATTCCCTCTCAAAATGTCTAAAGCTTTACCAATCATCTGCAAAGAAAAAATTTAACATTTTAGGATATATTTTCCAGCATTATACAAATATTTAATATTATCTTATTATATTTAATTTTTAACAAAACTAAAATTGAGACACTACAAAACATCCTAAACTACTATGTTCTTGATAAAAATATAAGTTTAAAACTATAAAAATAACTGTAATTCCTAGAGTTATCACATCCCCAAACTTATCTCATTACTCGTCCTGAGTGATGACTCTACTACCCAACAACACACAACACTACAAAAGACACAAGCGACACCACAAAGACACAACAATTCATTATCCTCTACCTATTACAAGTGAACTCAATCCCCCCAACTCACTCAATAGCACTAATACTACACTTATATGCTCAAACACGGTTACAATGCAACTACAAACAACTTATTTATTTACACTTAACTATATATACATATCTCTCTTCTTCTTTTTTTTTTCTTTTTTTTTTCTATATTTTTCTTTCTTTTCTTCTTTTTTTTTTTAATAAATACAAGGAAACTTAAAAAAAAAACATTTAAAATAAAAACATTGAAGATAACCAAAACATAAACACAATTAACAAATTTGAGCATATAAGTATATATTAATTAAAAATTATGAACACCCCAAGAACCAAGATACTCTTTCCTCACGTCCCCCCAAACTTATCTTAATTAATATCCAAGAAAAGTTAAGCCTAAGGTTTGGTGAGAAATAAAAATAAGATATTCAAAAAGGGATTGACTATCAAGTTAAGGTTACATGAACAAAATAGGCAAATAAGCTCAAAGTTGGGTCACTAGGGATAATAATTATAAGGTAGGCATGAAAAGCTCAGCGGTCTAAGAAAATTGCCTAAATCTTCTCTAAATCATTAAGCCTCCTAGGATTTCGCCTTAAGGGAATTATCAAGCCAATTCTAAAAACTTAAACCTTCATGAATACTTAGTTTAATCTATGGTGATGGGTTTCATGGTCAAACTATGCACACTCAATTGGGACACACTCTTACTATGGTTGAATTAGCACCAAAAACTTTAAGTACTAAAGGCTCACTAATAAACAAGAGTTAACAAATATTGCAATTTTGTTTTTCTGAAATTTTATCGTCAAGCCACCCAAAACTTTAGCACAACCCTTACATAAAATTGATTCCAATACAACCTAGACTCTAGATTCGACACAAAACAAACCTAACCAACACCTAAAACATAAGAAAAATACAAGACATTAAGGGAAACACACATAGCCCCCCCCAAAAAAAAAAACTTAAGAGAGAGCAATGTCCTCATTGCTACCGACACACAAACAACAATAGCAGTAACAAAACATCACAACAACTAGAAACAATCCAAAGTAAAACAACATAAAAAATAGAAGGCAAAGAAAACTCCCTCCTATCACTGGTTGCCACCATCGACATCTTCATCGCTAGCCTTTTTGTCGTTCTCGGTGCTATCTCCTCTACATGGAGTTAAGATGCTGTCTAGGAATTGTGGCAAGAACGAGAAAGGCTTTGTGAAATTCCTCGCAAGCATGTTCTCTATGGATTGATCGTGCACTCGAGCATAGCACCAATATGCTTGTTGTTGCTGATGCATCAAGTGCATCATGTCCATCATTTGACTTTGATTGGGGTCAACCATAGGGGAGTCACTAGAGGGAGCATTAGCAGGCATAGTCGGGGCCTCATTCTCATGTGGTGGCGCAACAAGCTGGTCATGGTCAACATCCGGGGCAACAGAAGAAATTTCCCCACGCTTCTTTGAATCAGAAGTCCTCAACACTTGAGCTATGTCATATGGGGTGATGCGACCTTGGATATACTTCTCATGGCCCTGCTTAGACATTGGGACACCTGCTTGATGACATAGCTGCGTGATCAGGGAGGGAAAGAAGGCATGCCCCACATTCTTATTGGCACACTCTTGTATCTCTCGTGTGATGATCTTGCCCACATTGATGGAAAATAATAAGAACATTCTCTCCCTATTGATTGTGGAAGTGTGCACGGTGGGCATAAAACTGATGCGAACAAAGTAAAACCATACTTTAGCTTCAAATGACAAGAATTCCCAGCGACATGTGAGGCAAACTTGGGTGGAGGAGGATATCCACTGAATTCCAGAAATAGTA